>NC_134483.1:127300214-127600214 GCF_040206685.1 Ascaphus truei
TCGATGACCACATTCACACACAAACATTTTTTAAGCCCGTACAGGCCAACAATTATGTTATGGCTAACAGCCATCATAATCCGCAATGGATTAGGAATATTCCGAAAGGACAATTCATCCGACTCAGGCGCAACTGTTCCAGGTTGGAGTCCTTTGTTGAACAGGCGGATGAACTTAAAAATACGTTTTTAGATCGGAATTACCCCATAGACGAACTAGAGAATACTATCTCTTTAGTTCAAGATATGGACAGGAACAAACTCCTGGAATATAAGGACAAAGGGGACAGCCAAGGGAAAAATAATATTTCCTTTATAACACAATATAACGCCATGGCCCCCAAAATAAGGAATATTTTTGCCAAACATTGGCCTATATTGTTGCAGGATGCAACTTTGTCACAGATACTAACACCACAGCCATCTATTGTTTTTAAGAAAGCTGGTAACTTTAGGAACAAACTAGCACCTAGTTATCCTTTAAACCAAGGGGAAATAAAAATGAACACCAATCAGGTTAAAAATGGGTTTAAACCATGCAGTAAATGTATAGCCTGTAAGTACAGTTGTTGTAGTACAGAATTCAAATCTAATGTTACTGCTAAAAACTACAAAATCATGTCACATTTTTCATGTAAGTCAGAGTTTGTCATTTATATGTTGCAGTGCCCCTGTGGCCTGCAATATGTGGGTCGCACTGGTCGTACGTTCCAAAGACGTATATATGAACATATCTACAATATCATAAAGGGTTTAACATCACACAGTGTGTCCCACCATTTTTTGGTTCATCATGGTAAAAATCCAAAGGGCCTTATCTGTCAACCTATTGAATTGTGTACACCCAATCGGAGAGGTGGTAATAACATTCAACACATCAATAGGAGGGAGGCCTTTTGGATTTATGAACTTAAGACTCTATCCCCATATGGGCTCAATATTGATTTTGAGCTGGGCTCCTTTTTAGGTAGATGAGATAGTTCAAATAAACATTAAGTTAAGTGCAACCATTACCTAATGGATGGCACCTCACCTATTTGACTCTGTACCAGCAATTGCATATTAAGTGGCTTAAGCAAGTTTGTTTATCCTCTGGCCACAATTTGGCATTTTGGTATACACCAATGCCTATTATGATATTACATTTGGCCTCAATTTTGGGGTATATGGTTATCAGTTGATATTTGAATGTTTTTAATGTATTGTATGTGTATTATGTTGTTAGAGACGTAGTGATCTGATATTAATGACATGCAGGCTATACAGCCTAATTGGGCAATTAACTTTTAATTGGTTAGGGTATATGTACATGTCATTTAGTGTCAATCTTTGTAGCCCCTGAGGAAGTGGAGTAACGTCCACGAAACGCGTAGGGCAGGTGACACAGTCACTTTGAGATTGGTATTGGACTTATTGGGACACTTGGTTACATTTGAGCCCCATTGCAGCCGTCAGTTCTTGGCATACAGGACTCATACACTGTCCCTTTAAGGGCACGGGAACACTCGCGCGCGGGCGCGCTGAGACAGCTTGTGTAACCGGAGGAGGAAGTGAGGAGAGCAGCCTCACGTGGAGTAGAGCTGTCAGCCCCACGAGCGGGCCTCCGACACTGCCACTGTTCCTGGTAACCCCTGGAGGGAGGGTCAGCACGAGAGTCGTGGTGCAGCAGGAATTACATCTCTGCCAAGACATCAGCAGCACCCGGAGGACTCTTTGTTGCATTGCCTGTATTTGCCTTGCTGCTTGTAAGTAGGGCTCTGATTTGTCCCATCTGGATGACCAGCGGTGTTCTTATTTGTCCATACCATTTTATGGCATAGTTCCTTTTACTTAATAAATAGTTTTTATAGTCACTAAGAGTCTCTATGTTATATGTACAGTGTATGTGTTAGTGTAGACCTGTTTTAACCCTACAGTGTTGCACTATGATTTGTGTCTGTTTGTGTTTTTCCCCTACATGGCCTGTCAAGCAAGTGTGCTGATCCCCTGAGGAGTACAGGATTATCCAATGAACTTTTGGCGCCAGGTTTTTCTTTGTTTTCACTTTTTCTGTTAGTACTGACAGTATTACTAGGCAGTATATATATATATATATATATATATATATATATATATATATATATATATATATATATATATATATATATATATACTAGCTGAGAGACCCGGCGTTGCCCGGGATGTAATGTTCCCGTTCCTCTCTCTCCTCCCCCCTCTCTCTGTTTGTCCCCCATTCACATCAATCCAGTCCCCCCCCTCCCTCCCTCCTTTACAGCTTCATGTAGCGTGTGTGCGTCAGTCACTGTGTGTTTGCTCGCGCGTCAGTGAGTCTGAGGCAGAAACACAAACACACACAGACTGACTGACGCACACACAGTCAGTGTGTGCCTCAGTCAGTGTGTGCGTGCGTCAGTCAGGCTTTGTGTGCGCGTCAGTCAGTGTGTGCGTGCGTGCGGCAGTCAGTCAGTGTGTGCGCGCGGGGCGTCAAAGGCAGGGGGGGGCGTCAAAGGCAGGGGGGGGCGTCAAAGGGAGGGGGGGGCGTCAAAGGGAGGGGGGGGGCGTCAAAGGGAGGGGGGGGCGTCAAAGGGAGGGGGGGGGCGTCAAAGGGAGGGGGGGGCGTCAAAGGGAGGGGGGGGGCGTCAAAGGGAGGGGGGGGCGTCAAAGGGAGGGGGGGGGCGTCAAAGGGAGGGGGGGGGGCGTCAAAGGGAGGGGGGGGGGCGTCAAAGGGAGGGGGGGCATCAAAGGGAGGGGGGGGCGTCAAAGGGAGGGGGGGGCGTCAAAGGGAGGGGGGGGCGTCAAAGGGAGGGGGGGGCGTCAAAGGGAGGGGGGGGCGTCAAAGGGAGGGGGGGGGCGTCAAAGGGAGGGGGGGGCGTCAAAGGGAGGGGGGGGCGTCAAAGGGAGGGGGGGCGTCAAAGGGAGGGGGGGGCGTCAAAGGGAGGGGGGGGCGTCAAAGGGAGGGGGGGGCGTCAAAGGGAGGGGGGGGGCGTCAAAGGGAGGGGGGGGCGTCAAAGGGAGGGGGGGGGGCGTCAAAGGGAGGGGGGGGGGCGTCAAAGGGAGGGGGGGGGGGCGTCAAAGGGAGGGGCGTCAAAGGGAGGGGGGGCGTCAAAGGGAGGGGGGGGGCGTCAAAGGGAGGGGGGGGGCGTCAAAGGGAGGGGGGGGCGTCAAAGGGAGGGGGGGGGCGTCAAAGGGAGGGGGGGGGCGTCAAAGGGAGGGGGGGGGGCGTCAAAGGGAGGGGGGGGCGTCAAAGGGAGGGGGGGGCGTCAAAGGGAGGGGGGGGGGCGTCAAAGGGAGGGGGGGGCGTCAAAGGGAGGGGGGGGCGTCAAAGGGAGGGGGGGGCGTCAAAGGGAGGGGGGGGGGCGTCAAAGGGAGGGGGGGGGGCGTCAAAGGGAGGGGGGGGCGCCTCAAAGGCATGGATTCCTCCCCCTGCATTTCCTGCAGTGGACAGGAGGGGGGGGGCAGTGGACAGGAGGGGGGGGGGCAGTGGACAGGAGGGGGGGGCAGTGGACAGGAGGGGGGGGCAGTGGACAGGAGGGGGGGGCAGTGGACAGGAGGGAGGGGGCAGTGGACAGAAGGGAGGGGGCAGTGGACAGGAGGGGGGGGGGCAGTGGACAGGAGGGGGGGGGCAGTGGACAGGAGGGGGGGGGGGCAGTGGACAGGAGGGGGGTGGCAGTTGACAGGAGGGGGGGGGCAGTGGACAGGAGGGGGGGGGGCAGTGGACAGGAGGGGGGGGGGCAGTGGACAGGAGGGGGGGGGCAGTGGACAGGAGGGGGGGGGGCAGTGGACAGGAGGGGGGGGCAGTGGACAGGAGGGGGGGGCAGTGGACAGGAGGGGGGGCAGTGGACAGGAGGGGGGGGCAGTGGACAGGAGGGGGGGGCAGTGGACAGGAGGGGGGGGCAGTGGACAGGAGGGGGGGGGCAGTGGACAGGAGGGGGGGGCAGTGGACAGGAGGGGGGAGGCAGTGGACAGGAGGGAGGGGGCAGTGGACAGGAGGGGGGGGGCAGTGGACAGGAGGGGGGGGCAGTGGACAGGAGGGGGGGCAGTGGACAGGAGGGGGGGCAGTGGACAGGAGGGGGGGGCAGTGGACAGGAGGGGGGGGCAGTGGACAGGAGGGGGGGCAGTGGACAGGAGGGGGGGGCAGTGGACAGGAGGGGGGGGCAGTGGACAGGAGGGGGGGGCAGTGGACAGGAGGGGGGACAGGAGGGGGGACGCAGTGGACAGGAGGGGGGGCAGTGGACAGGAGGGGGGGGCAGTGGACAGGAGGGGGGGGCAGTGGATAGGAGGGGGGGGCAGTGGACAGTGACACACACACACACACACACACACACACACACACACACACCTCAGTTGATGCGCCCTTTCTCAGTTCCGTTTGGCGCCGGAGGTGGGGAGCGACACCTACCTGTACTTCCGGGCGCCGCCACCGTCTGACTCGGCGCCGCGAGGGAGGAAGGGGGTCCGCCATCTTACGCGCCGCGTGGCAGCTGCGGGAAGCGAGGTGATTTGGAGCGGGGAGGGGGGAGAGGTGATTTGGAGCGGGGAGAGGTGATTTGGAGCGGGGAGAGGTGATTTGGAGCGGGGAGAGGTGATGCCGCTGGGGAGGGGGAAGAGGTGATGCCGCTGGGGAGGGGGAAGAGGTGATGCCGCTGGGGAGGGGGAAGAGGTGATGCCGCTGGGGAGGGGGAAGAGGTGATGCCGCTGGGGAGGGGGAAGAGGTGATGCCGCTGGGGAGGGGGAAGAGGTGATGCCGCTGGGGAGGGGGAAGAGGTGATGCCGCTGGGGAGGGGGAAAAGGTGATTTGGAGAGGGGAGAGAGGTGTGTGTGTGTGTGTGTGTGTGTGTGTGTGTGTGTGTGTGTGTGTGTGTGTGTGTTATTTATTTTTTTGGACCTTTGGCCCGTCACTCCGCCTCAGGCCAATGAGAGGTGTGGGGGGCGGGCCAAGGGGGTGGTGTGAGTGTGTGAGGCCAATGAGAGGTGTGCGGGGGCAGGCGGGCCAAGGGACCAATGAGATTGCCGCTAGGGACACCGGACATCCAGCAGGCAGGCATGCATGCAGGCAGGCAGGCAGGCAAACATACAGTGCTTTCACTAATATAGTATAAGATATATATATATATCTTTTTACTTGTCACACTGGTGTTTTAGTCTTTAGCGCTTGTTCACATTTTTTCTTTTTCACATAATTGGAAGAACATAAAAGTGACATTTAGGAAAATAAGTCCCTGCCCCGAAGAGCTTACAATCGAATTGGTAAGTATGAAGAATGTACAGAAACAGTAGGAAGGTGTTCTGGTAAGTGCATCTGCGAGGGGCCAAGGTCGATGTATGAGATGTAAAGTATCAGCCACAGAGCTACTCATATGCTTCGTTAAGGAGCTGGGTTTTAAGATCGGTCTTAGAGGTGGATATTGAGGGGAAGGGCATTCCAGATGTGTGGAGCAGCCAGTGAGAAAGGTTTTAAGTGGGAGAGGGCTTTAGACACAAAAGGGGTAGAGAGAAGACATCCTTGAGCATAATCCCAGAGTCTGGATGGTGAATAGTGAGAAATTAGGGCTGAGCTGTAAGGAGGGGCAGAAGAATGTAAAGCTTTAAATGTGAGGAGGCGAATTGAGTGTGTGATACAGGATTTGATTGGAAGCCAGGAGAGGGATTTCAGTAGGGGAGACGCTGAAACATATTTAGGAAAGAGTAAAATGATTCTGGCAGCAGCGTTTAGGATAGATTGCAGAGGAGACAGGTGAGAGGCAGGACTTTTAGTTTATTAAAGTCTCATGGACCAAGAGATAAAAAACCCCTACACGTTTCACGCTGAAAGGCGAAACACGTAGGTGGTGCGTTTGTTTATCTGTTCGTCCATGAGACTTGTTATTGTGGTCACCTTGTGATTGCTTGGTTTTTGTGCGGTTCTGCTCCGGTTTTTTACCTTTTCATTCTATTTCCTAAGGTACCCATTTTCCTCTCCTCAAATATTTATAGACACATCCCCCACACATGGCTTCGCTGCCATTTTCCAGTATGATTGAATCTCTTTAAATTTCTCTAATGCTGTCGAAATTTACCCCATCATCACTGCAACGTCCACGTTGGCTCATCTTTGGGCTTATAAGTCCAATTTCACACTGACCACAAATCTACTTTCGAAATCATCAATAAAGCAAGATCATGATCCTTATCAATCATGTTATTTATGCAGAGATTCACATCGATCTCCTTATAACCACAAATTCCATATCGCTGCAAATTCATCCCACGACTGTATCAACCTCACAGATGATGCCCTCTCATGCTTTCAATTTCAGGAATTCTTCCACCACTATTCTATGGCAACCCAAATTCCACTATATCTCCAGCCTTCAGTGATCTAACCATTCATAAGTCTGTGCTTCTTCCAAACTAACCAATTCACCTGAAACACCCTTGCACCTAATACCAGGAAAACCTACTCTACTGCCTCATCAAAATGTAACAATTTCATGTCTCTGGTATAACTCTCACCTCATTCATACTCCACGGAGTAATTTTGGTCTTCTCAATTTACTGCTTTACAACCCTCAAATTATCTCATGGTACTATTAGGCTCTACATCTCAGGCATCCAGCACCACCTTGCAATCAGTCAGAAAAGCCTTCCATCATGGAATCTTAAACAAATTCCATAAATCTCCACTTTCATTTCGCTCAATCAAAAACAGATCTCCAGTCAAAAGGCGTCATCATTCCTTACTACCTGATGTATAACACATGGTATCCAGTGAAGGTATTCAATCTTCTTATGATTTTTCTGGCTCTTTCAAAATACAGATGACCATCTACTATCCATTGACAATCAACCACTGATGGCCAAGGCCTTTGTATCCGTTATTAGAAAACTACTACTCTGTATCCACCTTAACCCATTCTCAGACCAAGCCTTCAGAACTAGGGTGGCTTCATCAGTTTCCAGAAATAAACTTCCCCTTCACATCATCAAGAGATTGTGCAGATGGAGGTCCTGCTGCTTTGAATCAGAAATTCGCCTCACTTTCTTCCACCTAACTTCTTTGGCTCGGAGCGATGGCCAATCCTTCAGCCATGGCTCTCCAGAGTTTTCCTCCACTGGGGTTTTTACCTCTCCTGACTGCTGAAGGGTTGTCTCCTAGTGAGTCCAGAGCCTACCCTTTCTTTGCCCTCTTTCAGGCCCCACCCTCACTTATGCCCACCACAGTTTATTTGCATCATCCTAGTCATACACACAATTTTAAATCAGATAGCCTGGGATTGTGGAGGTGGCTGTAAACCCCTTCCCAAATTGCTTTAAATAACAGCCTGTTCTTGTGCTCCCTCAGTTTGCTGCTTCAGTGTCGCCCCTCCCTTTCTCAATATTTAATCATCTCTACTCTATGGTGGGCCCTCTTTTAGGCTAAACCCATACATATGACCAGGCCAAAGTTTATCCACATCATCTCGTTCCTTTCAGTCCGCCGTATGTCATACACAATTTAGGTTAATGGCATGTTAAGTAGCCTAATGGAGCTTAAAGCATCTAGCCCTCAAAATCACCCTCAAAGTAAATAATGCTTTTTAGTATATTCTATTTATATGCGTGTTTGATGAATTTCAAAGTATTGGTTCTGGAGAAAAGACGCAAAGTTGTAAAAACGCTGTAAAATGTAAACTATGAAGAACTTTCATGTTGGTCAACAAAATAGTATCACAGATTGCAACTCGTCTTTACATTCTCTTTCTTCTCTTAGTATAAGAGCTTTAGATATATTCAAAAATGTACTTTTTCTGGCGTCTTTTATTTGTGCAGCTCCCTCTCATAAGTCCTACACATCCCGATGTGTGTAGAAATTATGCATTTTGATGATCCTGCGCTGACATACAGTGTATATTCTACCACATTTCCTTCAGTCAGATAGCTTCATAATGCGATGTGACAAAGCTATAAACAAGGCCGCTTGTACCAACACGTTGTACTCTATAACAGCACTACCTCCGGTTTGAACACGCATGTTTTGTTTGCCTTCCTCTGGATCAATAAACAAATATAAGATAAGTATCTGTCGTCTAAATTTAGCACAGGTTGGGTGGACATATGTCTTTTTTTCAACCGCATCTGCTATGTAACTATGTTAGCAGCAATATTAACAGAATAATTTTGCATGTGCATTGATTCCGCTCCTTTGACTTGATTCTTTACCACCAATATATACACTACATTGGCGTATATTATACAATGAAACAAATTATTTCACATTGCATAAACCACATACCAACTTACAAAAAATGCAAGAAATAATATTCCTAGCAAATAAAAAAACAACATTTTAAAATAATTCACTTACAATGCATAAAAAACACAAATAATTAGGTAATAATAGTATTTTTCATTTTATAGCAAGAACAATGTACATGGCATTTTAAAAGCACAATTAGTCCCTGCATTATAGGGCTTAAAAGCAAATGTTTAATGCCCGGGGCACGGGAAGATAATGTGACTTGCTCAGGTCACAAGGAGAGATGACACAGGGATTCAAACCGTGCTCATATAGTGACAAGACAGTGACATTAAGACTACAGTAAGCTAATATTACATACTACATATACAATTCTAGGACATTTATCTAAAGACAATGTCATGGCCAAAAAAACTATTTAGTTGTTACAATAATTTCTTACATCCTATAATCCAGCCTGAAATTCCATAAACATTCATAATAAAATGTGGACAGACTTGACTGACATTTGCCATGCTTGATTTGGGCAACTCAGTGTAGGAAGTAAACTTCATCCCAGAAGCCTGACAGTATGATGAATTATGAGTAGGGTTTTGAGTGTATACAGTATATACATTATTCAGTTACATCTCTGACATTCATTATTCTGGTCATAGGAGCCTTGAAATGAGACTGGGACATTCCTCTCTGTTCTCCTTCTCACATAACACCAATTTCAGGAAACAGAGGTATTCACTTAGATTGTAAGCTCTTCGGGGCAGGGACGCCTTTTCCTAATGTCTTCTTTTATGTTGACGCGCTTATTCCTATTATGTCATGTGTATTCCTGCGGGTAAGTGCTATGTACATGGACGGCGCTATATAAATAAAGATATACATACATACAGTACATTACACACACTTTCTAGATCTCCAACACACCTCCAAGGTCAGTAACAGAACAGGACAGCAATAAAGTGTTATGATCCATACTGCAATCCGTGAAAGAAAGTTTATTTGCAAAACATTGTACTGTAGCTGTTTATTTCCACATCTCACTCCATAAACCAGCAACAGGTCACATGATCCTTTATCAGGTTTATAAACTGATTAGGGGCATGGGGACCTGAAATGTTTCGTGCAACCTTATTATGCAAAGTCTTTGATTCTTTCATGAATAGGAGTGTCGGATCATAATGTATATGTAACGGTGCTTCCCCCACCCGATGGGAGATTCTGCCATTACCGCGTGTGTGGTGCATGTTACCTGTTGGTAAGCAGGAGGGCTGAGTCGTCCGCCGATGGTTGTGGGGGCACAGGACAGGTTTCTGGGGTACATACCCAGCATTGTTCTCTAGCAGTGCAGCGCCTCTATCTGTCGCAGACTCCAGGTGCATGGAGGCGATCTCCTACAATAGAAATAATCCTTCTCCTTCCCCAGTAAGATCCCACACTAGGCAGGAGGTATAGGAAACAGGAACGGTTTAATCTGTCAGCACTCACAGGCACGACAGGTGTCTGCCCAATGCAGTGTCTGGCTCAGATATCCAGCTGTAGGATGGTCCCTGGACCTGCACTACGGGTCAAGGGCCTCCTCAGCAGTCCTAGCTTTCTCTGCCCCTCTAGCAGAGGTAGAGGAAAGGTACACACGCACTCTCCCCCGAGGGAAAGAGGAACAGAGAAGGCCCAATGTTAGGCAACCTGCTTTGTGACCTGCCTCTCTCAAGTGGGGAGAGGCAACCTACTAAATTTGGACGACAATCCCCTTAAGTCCAGCCAGGAGGAAGGCACCAGGTCTGACCCAGGAATGGACAACCCAGGTCTGGTTCACCTCCTCCCCTGTCACTCAAGAGCACTGCAGGGAGTGGGGAAAACCCATGATAAGTACTGGCAGGCCTGCTCTTACCAGGGTTTACTGCCAAGGAGGGTAGACTGGTCGCCAAGAACCAGTCCTGGCTACACTCTCCCTCTTATGATGGTACATATCTGGGACTCATCTACTTTTTCAGTCGTTTTAGACTGCAGATGGTCCAGTACTGCCTGCTTAAACCATTCATCTCTATTAGCATCAATCTCATCCATGATGGGTTCTGGTACATAGGGGAACTCGTACCCATGAGATTGTCTGTATCGATGAAGGATGGCTCTATCTGCCCTACTGAACTTCAACAATTTGTTGGTGCCCACCTGACCAGGTAAAACCCCAAATGTAGGTTCCAAAGGGTCCACCTCTTGATACAGAGATACAGAAAATAACACGCAAACTTAAACTAGTGACAAGTGACAAATATACAGCTGTTTAAATGTGCAATGTTCCAATGCTTAATGTGCATTATATATCAGGTGCTGCCAAAAACACTTGCAGTTTCCCTACTGCAATAACCAAGAAGTGAATAAAATGTGTGTTCACAGCGCAAACTGAATGAAGTGAATACAGAATAGCTGGTCCTTTAGGTGTTACTACCCCTAGTTTGATTTCTTTGACCCTCTTATGAAGGGCCTCATCTGTGTCCTCTGCAAAATATTTACCCTCCTCCCACCAATGATCCACCATAGGACCATGCACCAGAAGGAACCTAGTCCTATTCATACCGGCAGTGTAGCCCTGAAACATACTGTAGGGTCCCACCATTTAAGGGATTCCCTGGACAGATGTTCTGTATTTGGGCTACCGGACCAAATGTCCATCTGAGAGGACACTCCAGACGTTGCTGATTGTTGGGATAGAGAGGATTCTCTAAAGGACCTAAAAGAACCAGGGGATTTAGCCACAGGTATGCGACTCGAAGCTGGTATCTCCCCATCAGATTCACCAGACCAACCATCCATCCCCCCAAAATCCCAGTCCCTTAGATCAGTGGATAAACTAGGGGACACATCATCACTGGGAAAATGAGAGAAAACATAGATGGGGTCGGCAGGGGCAGAGCTAGTAACCACAGCACAGGCAGATGTAATGGGGTGATAACACTGTCCTGCACAAGGGGTGGCATGGAAAGGGACGTGAGTGTGAAGGCCGGTGAACGGGGCCTAACAGCTTTGTCCATGGCCAGTCCATGTGGTGTGGGCTTACCACGACCCCAGGTGTTGGCATCAGGGATTTGGTGACCCCTTCCTCTGGATCAGGGCCAGTGGAGTGTCAGTAGGAGACGATCCAGCACTCACCACAGCATGCCCCGGCGGAGGTTCTGCAACTGTAACTGGTGCAATTTTGTCATCGTCATCAGTGAGGGAGGATCACGCGAGATCCCATGGCTTGCACAAGTCTGGTGGCGAGGATGAGGTCACGTCCGGCCGGGCCGGAAGTTCATCACCCCTCTGTGCACCGAACAAGGCCCCCCTAGCTCCTCATCCGCATAGGCCGCAGCAGGACCCGGGCTGAAATATGAAGTTGGAGCCTCACCCATCCACTGGTAGGGGACATCCTCTGGCTCCACTGGATCCTCCACAGGCGGGTCCTTCACAGCTCTGGCGTCTTCCTCAGGTGCGAGGCTCCTTCGGGGATCAGGATGCACCACGGCCTGTTGGAGGGACGCCTTAAGATCGGGACTCCGCCTCCGACTGCAGGTAAGGTACAGTCTTTCCTCCGCAGGTCTCAAACACCTTGACACATCTTCTTCTGAGGAGGGTAAGGACACCTCCTTCGGGGAGTAACGTCAGGGCACCCTGCATTCCCTGGCGGCCATTGGCATGGAGCTTGCCCGCTCCTGCCCCACCAGGGGAAGGGCACCCAACACCCCCAGGGCAGTCAACTCACCCTCACGGTCATCGGGTACAGGTTGCACAGGTTCCAGTCCTGAAACCATCGGGTACATCACAGCGGGTACCACAGTATGCACTGATTCAGACACTGGACCACGTGGGCATCCGGGCATGATAGTTAGGGCACATGGGCCCACAATGTCATCAGCCGCAGGGACAGTTGTAGGGGCTGCACCGGTTGGTGTGGAGGCCCGGTTGATGGGTAGAAAATCGTCTGCAGGCCCAGGGATAGCAGGACGCGTGAATAAGGTCCCTCAGTACTGGCACCGCACAGTGGGGCTAGTGTAACCTCCGGGGAATGGCACTGCAGGCAGATGCACCGCAGATGGTGCTGTCCGTTCACCGCGATCACCAGGTAGCCTCCTGGAAGGTGAGAATTGCCAATCTCCAGAGCAGACATTTTCTCTATATTAGATGAGGTAGTGCAGACAAAGGTTGTACTGCACATCTATTCTCTTGCTCATCTCCGTGGTACTGAAGTGGATCAGGTTGTAGTCGGCTCCTCCCAGAGCAGGAACAGCCTCTGATTGACTCTTTAGTGTGCTTCTTCCCCTAGGTGGAATATAGGGCAGTGGCATAGAAGAACAGGGTGTGACCTGGCTCCGGCTGAGCCCGTCACAGTGGTGGGCGGTACCTCGGCTTGGCGCTGAAAGCTTGCAACTTGGTTTGCAAGCTCATGCGGTCCTGTTTTTCTGGCAGGAACACCATTTTGAGAGCACAGTCCATGCGGTGGACTCCATTTAAGCACAATAGCACAGTCCATGAGTGCAAAAGTTACACAGGGTTCCTGGTGACGCCTCAGAGGCCTGTTCCTAACATTGAATTTTATGCAGCTAGAAAGGTACACACTCCCTGGATTTCTCATCAGGGTGAGCCCCAACCATTGTTCTGAGGTAGATGAAGGGTACACGCTTCCTGGAAGTTCCCACAGGGTACGCCCCAACCACTGGTCTGAATTAAATGAAGGGTACACACACCCTGGACAATTTTCCACAGGGTACGCCCCAATAGTCTCTCTTTTTTCTGATGAAGGGTATTCCTGCTCCCTGTAACAATTCCCTCAGTGTATGCCCCAACATAATATCTTACTTTCGGTAAGGGTCCAGGCAACCCCTTCCTTGGTGTAGCTTCAGAGAGAGGTTCCCCCCTTCCTTAGCAGAGAAATTGGTGCCCAGGTTTCCTGGTGAAGCAACAGGGGCCCGGCCCATGCTTCTTCTGTGCTGCACTGCCCTGAAAGCCTTCCCTTTTCTGCATCTCAGCAGCGCCTCCAATTGTAGCACTGATTCCCCCTCCCCCCTCTGGGAGGTCTGGCCTTTGCTACAGGTGTTCTGGTGCTTCATACCTGTGAGGTTCCAGGAGATACAGAGGGTCCGCGTTGGTATGGGGAAACAGGACAGGCTTTTGGTTGTCATCAGGCTCTTCTAATGGTGTGGTGCAACACCTCCATACACAGTGGGCTCCAGGTGTGCTGGAGACAGTCCCCACTGTGAAAGTCATATTGCATACCCCTACCCAATAGACTGTAACTTAGGCAGGAGTATATAAAACAGGATCCTTTATTTAATACATTGCAGGTGTTATTACAGCGAATACATTTATCAGCATAAGATCCCAGGCCTCTGCATGGTGCCTGGCTTTCTCTGAATTGAGGCCTTTGCTATCTGGTAGATCTATTCAGCTCAACCCCCTAAAGGGCTGAGATACCCCGGGAGGGACTCAGGCTCAACTCCAACTAACTATAATTTAGAATACAACCTCTCCTAGTTGTAACACTTATTCCTCCCCCCTCTCGCTCCCTCTGGGAGATTTTGCTGCTACATGGGGTGTTGTGGTGCATACCTGCTGGCTCACAGTAGATCTGAGTCTCCTGCATTGTTGTAGGGGATGTCAGAACAGGCTTCTGGGGTAATAACTGATTCATACTCACTGTGACAGCACCTCGATCTCTTGCAGGCCCCAGGGATGTGGGGTACAATCCCGACAGGAGAACATCTTTACCCTTCCCCTGATAGATTGCAGTATCAATCAGGAAGGTATAGTAAAACAGGAACACACTTTATTGCACACTGCAGATGTTACAGCATTCACAGCAGCAGGCAGTTCTTAGGGCCTTCACCCTCAGGATGTACCCTGGACCTTCACTCCAAGCAAAGGGCACTTGAAGCAGTCCTAGCTCTTCCTTTACTCCCTGGTGAAGAGGAACAGCCTCCCACTTCACTCCCCTAAGGGAGGGAGTACAAACTAGCAGAGCCCTGCACAATTATTCAGGTAGACCAGCCTCTCTCAAGGGTAGAGGCAACAATGCTGAATTTGGGGTGTGCAGCTTTTAAGTACAGGAAAAGCAGGAACCAGGTCTGTCCCTGATTGGACACAAGGTCTAGTTGCACCGCCTCCCCTGTGACTCATTGAAGCTGCTAGGGGTGGGGAAAAAACAGGATTAGTCCTGGCAGGCATGCTTACTGCATGCCTGGCAGGGCTTACTGCCAGGAGAAGGGTAGACTGGTAGCTAGAAACCAGCCCTGGCTATATAGTACAGAGGGGGAGGGCACAAGGTCTGCACCGATTGGCTGCACACAGACCCAGTTCACCTCCACCCCCGTCGCTCAGAGAGTCTGCATGAGGGGGGGGGGGGTGGTAAACCCACAGGATAGCCTGCCACTGCCAGTAGTTACTATTACTTACATGACAGGGGGCAGAAATTATAACCTGGACCAGTCATGGCTACACATATTACAGATGTGAAAATGAAGGAAAAGGGGGAAGGGGAATGGACTGGGCGCTTTTAAAGGTAAATGTGAAAACAGTGTTAAAGAAATAAAATAAAACAACACAATGTGAAAACACTTAATATTGACTAATTAAGAAATACCCTTCACCAACCAGTGGTAAAACAAGTATTAAATATACAAAGTGTAATTCTCCCCAGAAGAAAAAGAAAGCCTACACATATTACAACCACATCAGTGGACAAAGAGCTACAGTGTCATCCTGACTCCCTCCCTCATTCATGAATACTCTGCAGACTTTGAACTGGCACTCTCAGATGACCCTTTAGTGCAGGGGGGCGCAAACTTTTTTCCCTGCGCCCCCCTGCCGGCGGTCCCCTCTCTTCCGCGCCCCCCCTAACCACCATTGACCCGCCCTCCGGCGTCATGATGTCACGTTGCCATAGCAACGTGACGTCACATGACCTCGCGGCTTCATTTTGACGCCGCGTTGCCATGTCGACGCAAGAAGGAAGCCGCCGGAGTCACGGGTAAGTATGGTTTACAGAGGCCCTGCAGCTCCCCGGGCACTTAATTTAAGTGCCTTCGGGAAGCGCGCGGGGCCTCTGTAAACCCCGCGCCCCCCCACCGGCAGTCTCGCGCCCCCCCTGGGGGTCACGCCCCACAGATTGCGCACCGCTGCCTTAGTGCATACAAACATGTGAAGTATGTAAATAGATTTAAAAATAAAATTTCACAGGCATATGTAACTAACATGCAACGAAGAGTTGTATCTTCTGTTTCTAGCCATCTGGGATTTATCTGTAATGAACTTTCACCTGTGCAATTACTAACCACCTGTTGAAATTGAACCCGGTATTTGCATCTGAAACACTTTATGCCTCTTTATATCATTATGCTTTCCCCCTAGCCCCATAAATCCAATGTAAACGTTAATACGTTTTCCTTGGCATAGCATCTATTATTATCTATATCTTTACAATTGGGCATGTATAGTAAAGTTATACATCAGCATCGATATTCTTATAATATCTCATGATCATTGCTGAAATATTTTATTCATGGGTATTTCAATCGTTTTGTGAACGATTCCAATGTAATACAGAAAATGCCATCATAAGAACTTAATTTGACAGGATGATTAAAATAATGAGAAAGCAGGTGCTGACATGACATCACATGACTTTACCCTTAGTATTATTGTCATACACTACCCAAGGGGCCTGCAATGTGTTACTAAACAAGTAAAGGGTTTAGATTAAAACAAGGTTTTGTACCCTTGCCATAGATTGTAAGTTTCAGATTGCAGGCCTACCCTACCTTTTCTAACACTATTTTAACCTTGTCTGTAACTGTTATATAGGTCTGTGACAGGGCGAATGAACGTCACCAGCCATATACCTGGCAAACCTATGTTTAGGCTTGCAGTGCAGCAGTGACGAGGTTAAGTTTCAGTTGAGAAGGGCTGTTTAATTAGTCTGACCGCAGCTGCATAAACAAGGTGTTTTAATACCCCCAGGCTGTACACACATGCAAGCTAGCTGGTCAGGAGACAGGACTGAAATACTGAAGAGATTTCTGCTATAAGGTCTGTTTTTCAAAGTACATGTGTGATGAACTGTCTGTGTCCTGCATGCTGAAGAGAAGCTGCCTTGTTTTCTATGCTGAAGAGAAGCTATTTTGCTTGTGTCTGCTGAAGAGAAGCTATTTTGTTTTGTGTGCTGTATGTTTTTAAGGCTCAATAAAGAAGCCTTATCAAGAGAACCCGCGTGTGTGGTTGCATGTAACCTGCAACAAGGTCCATAATCATATATTATCTCTAACTGTCCATGAATTGCCTCTATATTGAATGTATTACATCTATTCATTTCATGCGGTTGCATGTATTATCATAACTCTGTGCCCAGGTCACACTTGAAAACGAGAGTTAACTTTCAATGTATTACTTCCTGGTAAGAAAAATATTAATATTGTTGCCGTGCCTCCAGAGAACTTGTTGAAAAATTGGTGTATTTATTTAAGTAATCAGAACAACTTTTCGGTCCCTATTGTGACCTTTGTTACTTCCTGGTAAAACATTTTATAAATAAATAAAAAATAAATATGATCACATCTTCACCCATATTCCATCCTTTTATTTCTCTTAACCATAGGTAAGGAATTTGAATGATCCTAGTGAAGAAACCCTTTTATGTGCTTCTGTAATGAAAAAAGACTGATAGCAGTTTCCCAAAAAATGTCATTTTCATACAATGTTTTGCGAATGTGAATTGTAATTAGGCATTTTTGCTTCTTCGTCTGTTTCTGAAGTTGTTTCTTGCTGATTTAGGAAAGTAACTGGCTTGCTAGCGAAGATTTACTAGCAACTCCATACAGTACCTGGACTGGCATCACACCTGGAGTGTTTAACACTGTTAGATACAATGTATGGTACAAGGGGGGTCAACGAGACTGTCTTCAAAGCTTCAAAAGAACTTATTCAATGAATTATTGAAATAAAATATGTTTTTCAAATGATCTTCACTTTCCTCTTTCATTTTTTTCCCATTTTTATATCTAATTGGGAAATACTGTAGTGGTTTCCTATATCATAGAAATATCGGTGTCGAGTGGATATTCTTAATAACAATTTCTGCTGTAATATACAGTATGCTTACTGTTGTAATATACAGTATGCTTACTGTTGCCTTGTAAAACAGCTCTGGTGATTGCAAATTACTGCAGCAGTCTCCCCTTAGTAAGGCTACAGCCCCGCTGCCTGCGCTGCATGCGCGCCTGCGAGGCTGGCGGCGCATGCAGCCGAATTCCCCGGTCGGCAGTGAGCTGCAGGGAGAAAGGCGGGGGGAGGCACTGAACCGCCGGGGGCGTGGCCTAGCACTCCGTCGCCTGTGTCCATTTGAATTTTCAGGTCTGGAAGAAAAACTCGCTGAGCAGTGCGGCGGCCCCCCCTCGCAGCGGGCCCGGCCCCATTGAGGGGCGGCTCTTGTCCCTGCAGTGCCCGCCATAGCGAGCACTGCAGCAGCCAGTGGGGACCAAGCCTAAGAGATGAGACACTTATCCATAATAATAGCAGTAAGTATAGTGTTTATTCCGTGGTATTTGCTGCATGCTGTCTGTGTCACATCTATAGGCCTCCATAGGAAAAGCTATAAACTCTTTGTCTGCTTAAAGGTCACAACTCAGCCCACAATGATGTGTACAGAAGGGGAGGGGAATGGAGAGCAGTGGACACGAGGGTTACAAGGGTGCCAGAGAATATCATAAGGGCTCTCTTTCTCTCTATCTAAATGTATCATAGATTATTTTTTTTAAATGTTAAAAATTGTACCACTCATTGTTTTTGTTTTTTTGCAAGTTTGTCTCATTTGCATATCACACAGAAGTGCACAGTCTTAACCAAACTGCACCAACAGAAGCCGTTGTGAACATGCAATAATGGCTTGCAGAATTTAGAAAGATGTAAAATTGTGCAAAAAATGCTCTTTTCGTACGGAAAGGCACTTATTGCAGTTTATTGAATAGGCCCTAGTATGTTGCTAGGCATAATCAAAATAATATAACTGTTTGCATATGACATTTAGCATTTAGGGGCTTATTCATTAAGCCAGCGGTGCGCAAATTGGGGGGCGCAACCACCAGGGGGGGTGCGAGACTGAGTGCGGGGGGGGGTTAGAGGGGGTGCGGGGTTTACAGAGGCCCCGCGCGCTTCCCAAAGGCACTTAAATTAAGTGCTGGGGGAGCTGCAGGGCCTCTGTAAACAAGACTTACCTTGGCTCCGGCGGCTTCTCACACGCGTCGCCATGGCAATGCGGCGTCAAATGACGCTGCGAGGTCATGTGACGTCACGTTGCTATGGCAACTTGACGTCATGATGCCGGAGCCGACGCTGGAGCGGGGTTGAGGCGGGGGCAGGGCGCAGGGGAAAAGTTTGCGCCCCCTGCATTAAGCCATGATACCATTGATCGTAGTGCAATCGAGGTAAAACCGTCATTAAAGTCAATGGCATTTTTCCTGTGATTGGTCCACACTCACTCTCCCTCAAAGGGAAGAGGACCAGAGAAGGCCCAATAGTCAGGCTCTTGGCTGTGTGACCTGCCTCCCCAAGGGAGTAGAAGCACTGCTAAATTTGGGGTGGCACTGCCCTTAAGTACAGCCAGGAAGAAGGCATCAAGTCTGTTCCATGATTGGACATGCTCGGGCCTCATGTCACCGCCTCCCCCTGTCACTCAAGTGCAGCACCAGTGAGTGGGGAAAACCCATATTGACTACTGGCAGACCTGCTTTTACCAGGGCTTACTACCCGGAGTAGGGCAGGTTAGTAGCCATATGTGGCATGGCTCCATACATTTATTTGTTTTCTCCTGGTCATCAAAAGAGGTAAGCATTTTCAGCTTATATGGGCACCTAGCCTTCTGCTTCATGTGCACCAGCTTACAGGGAGTTAGGTAGGGAGGAGTAACTTTCTCTGTGGTCTATTTTTTACTGCATTAGAAAAATCTGCTAGGTCTGAGGGGGTATACACCTCTCTTGCTAACAATCTGTACCACACACCGTGTGAGTAATTTACATAACCATTTCTTACATGTGATGCAACTGTGAGCAAAAAAATAGAGCAAAGTGTCAAAGTAACCTTTTCTTTGTGTTCATTCACCAACCCGTGGATCGTTTGTGGCATCCACTCTTCTTTTGTTATTGTGATACTAAACTAGTTTTAAATGTTGCCTTCCCTTCTCTCTGAAATATGTATTTACACTGTCAGCCTGACTTTGAAGACAATGGGAGGAATGCAAGCCCAGTGTTTACGGCTTTGTGATAAACCCGAAAGGAAAATATTTGACACATTAGCCAGTAGTGCTTAAAAAGCTTCTTCGACACAGACATGACTGTAACCCAATAAACACATCAAATGGAATCTTTAAACTTCAGGAAGTATGGCAGGAATATGTATTATTCACACCTTTTAGCTCATAAGGATTAAGTATATGAAAAAGCAAGTATAGTAAATATGTTTTTGTTGTGCATACTTAGGGTCATGTACTGTATCAGGCACACTTAATTAATGCATATGTCAACAATATATGTCAATCAACAATTGTATGACACATAGGAAACACTTTTTTTTAAATTTAATCAAATACACCATATACACTTGACAGGATATGAATTCATATAAAAGATCTTGTCAGTCCAACCCTGATATATTAATGTTGTAAAATATAGGGAAATTGTGGCAAGTCATGTTGAAATGCATAAATACTGTACTTCCCGTTGTCATACAGATGTAGCAAGACTTACCATTTTTTTTTTGCAAAAGGGCAAGCCACAGGCCCATGACCGTTACTGCCCCGGTGCTGGCGGATTATCGCTGTCAGCGGTCTGATCCAGAAACATTAACCCCTGCATTGCCACTGTGGCAGAACTATCTCCTGAGGCGTGGCATTAAAGAAGCAATTGAAGCCGTTCCCCCCCCCCCCCTTCTTTTTTTAATACAGCAGGTGGTCTTTAGAGCTGAATATCATTCATTTCAGCTCCAGGGACCCCATGCTTCCGCAGGTACTTACCTCCATACTGGGTGTCGGTAGCCACTCCAGGGTTCATTATATGTCTGCTTTTCAGAGCTACGGGCCCTGCGGGTCAATAAGAAGCCGTGATGTCATGATATGCAGCTTCCTATTGGCCCATGTGACGTGGAAGCTGAAAACTGCAGAGATAACGGCACCCCCTTTAGAGGAAAGTACCTCCAAAAGCAGGGGGTACCCAGAGCAGAAATTAATGAGGTTCAGCACCAGAGACCCCCTGCTTGAATCCAGTATTAAAAAAATGAAGGAAAAAAACAGCTTGAATTGCTCGAGCCATGGCTCCGGAGACATTACGAGGCCTATGCAATAAGGGTTCATAAAAACAAAAATCACCGGGCCATTTAAATCAACGTTTTTTGAGCGTTGCTATAACGGTCTTCAGAAAGCGTCGATAACCTGTGAGAGCAAAATTCCCAAAACGGGCGTGTAGCCGGCGACGTGAAGATAGCCTCTCTGAAAAGGCCTTACACGGCGATTCCTTTCTGCTGCAGTGAGAGCTGCTCAGAGAGATCCGCCTCTACCTGCACAAATCTCTCCCGAAATGTATGTTTTTTTTAATACACATGTTATTACTAGTGTAGATGAGCAGGGGGTCTCCAGAGCGGAACTGTGTTGACTTGTGCTCCCGGGACCCCCTGCTTCCCGAGATACAGGCCCCGTTATGGGGTGCTGGTATCTCCTATGCATTTGATTCCCACAGTCACGTGCCGCGGATATTTCAATGCATAGACCCCTGCTCCCGTAAAGTAATAATAACAGTTATATTAAAGCACATTCGGCATGGCGTTCCTTCAGAACGGGGTTTTCCGTGTTATTTTCCCCATCTTTCTTTTTCTTCTTTTGTGTGAAGTTTGTTTTATTTTTAACGGATAGGCACTAAGGCAATGAAGGGGTTAAGGCACAATAGTAGCTTTATTGAGGGCAACGGGGTGATTGAAGCGGGTACTTGGCCCTTCATTCACCCCCCACAAGGGGTCCCTGAGTGGTCCCAGCGAGTGTCTGGGAGCCCTCGTGTTGTCCCCTCGAGTATCTGGTGGCCCTCAGGTGGTTCCCACGGGTGTCTGGGGGCCCTTGGATGGTTCCTACAGGTGTCTGGGGACCCTCGGGTGTTTCCCACGGGTGTCTGGGGGCCCCACAGGGGTCCCCGGGTGGTGTCTGTGGGTCCTCAGGTGGTCCCTGTGGGTGAATGGTGGTCCTTGGGTGGTTCCCATGGGTCCACACTGGCCTGCGGTACTAATCATGTTGTAAAATAAATAAATATGGCATACATTTCAATAAATACACGCCCCCTCCCCCCACAAAACACATACAGTACATTAATGGGCAAAATAACTATTGTCCAGATATGGATAATAGCTCATTTGCCCATTATTAAATCAAACATTAGCCAGGCAGCATAAATAAAGTAAATTAAAACCACTCTACTTACCCCTGCCATCATGAAGGGCATCCTTGTCACCATTCTGCAGGTCCATGTCCTCCGATGCCAGCAAGAATACATAAAAGAAATACAATATAATGGCCCCTAACCCCTTAATCACTGTAGCGGTCAATAACCGCTATAGTAATTAAGGGTTAACCCCCATCCCCCGCTACCCACCCTGGAGGCCTAACCACACACCCCCGGACCCACTATACCCACCCTGTACCCATTGATTACCATAGTGGTACATCAAACCCATATAATATGGGCATGATGAGCCACTATAGCACTCAATGGTAACCCTAATCAAAAAAAAGCAAGTCCAAAATTCAACATTAATCAAACACAAGCACCTAAACACCACAATTCAATAAAAAAAAACACTTGCCAACCAATAAAATAAATACAATCAGTAACCAACTGAACAATTAATTCATTTCAACCAGTAGTCAACAAATCTATTCATTATTAAAACCACTAACCAACACATCACTTAAATGCAAAGAGCCAACACAATAAATCATTAATTAAAAACGCCAATCAATCGAAATAAAAACAATTAGACACGCCAGCAAAATAACAACAATGACATACACAGAATAAACTGAAATAGAAAACATGTCACTCAATACAAAGCAAGCATTTGCCAAAAAATG
This sequence comes from Ascaphus truei, assembly GCF_040206685.1. Classification (NCBI taxonomy): domain Eukaryota; kingdom Metazoa; phylum Chordata; class Amphibia; order Anura; family Ascaphidae; genus Ascaphus; species Ascaphus truei. The sequence continues at coordinate 127,322,554 of NC_134483.1, forward strand.
CATTGGCTAATTCTGTATTGAAGGGATACAGATTAATACATTATCAGTCAATGGGCAATGCAAAACATAAAATAAAAAATAATACAATCCAAAAACCTGAAACAAAATTACATTTACATACATTCAATATTGTTCTTACCTTTAGAAGTGTTGGCCCTCTGAATCCAGGGGTATCAGGAAGCTCTTGTACCGCAACGTCATCAAATTCAATCCTACACCATCCACCTTGAAGATTGGGACCAGGTACCAAAATTCTTCTTTCTTTAATCTTGTATCAGCTTCTTCTTTCTTCATCTGTGATTATTTCTTTCTTTTCTTCATCTTGTTTCTTCATCTGTTAATCCAAAAACCACATGTTAGATCCACAACACGATGTTGTCACGTCGGCTTCTTGAGCTCAAATGAGGCGTCAAGGCCTTAAATATGGGCTATGACGTCACATTTTTGGGTCAGATGGTACAGCTCCAATCTGATTGGACGCAGTATCATGTGCCTGCCTCTTTTTTTTTTGAAGGATGTGACATCATCTTCACGGGATGTACGTCACATCCTTCAACCCCATAGCCATATCACATTTTATTAGGGCCAATGGGATTGAAGACAGGCAATCAAACAGACTCCACCTGGCTGATTAGGACTCTTAGAAAAAGCACAATGTGAGAAACAGGAGAGAGATTCCTCAGCTCACATTTGGTCTGACATAAGGAGAAGGAAGACTGCAGAGATTTTACTTAGCCCACAACTGGGCTGACCGGAGGAAAAGATAATGTCTTGATGCACACAGAAGGACTGTATGCTGACAGCAAGACAAGGGGACAATACCTCAATACCTGGACACAGACATTTCCATAGCACACAAGGGTGCTCACCCAGGAGAGCAGAGAGGCCTTCCCCTACAGCTACAACAGAAACAGATAAGAGACTTTTCTTGTTGGACTGTTGTGTATATATGTTTTGATGGTAACTAGCTTAGCTAGCCACCCAGTTAGAGAGGGCTGGAGTAAAGGTTTAGATATTCTCCAAAGCGGAGTAGACATTTATTTTGTTTATTTTGAATGATTTGCCTTGTTAAAGGAACAGGCGCAATAAAGTTGGGATTTACATAGTTACATAGTAGATGAGGTTGAAAAAAGACATACGTCCATCAAGTTCAACCTATGCTAAATTTAGACAACAGATACTTTATCCTATATCTATACTTCCTTATTGATCCAGAGGGAGGCAAACAAAAAACCCCAGTGCCATATCATCCAATGATATCTCATAAGGGGAAAAATAAATTCCTTCCTGACTCTAAGAATTGGGAAAAGGGAGACCAAAAAGCGCACCAGCACAAACGGAGCAGGAAAAAACCAGAACAAAAAAATGATTAAAAGGGCACTTTAATGTGGCAAAAGACCCATCCAATGCATTTCGAACGTCGCAGCGTTCTTTTTCAAGGATAAAACACAATGTGATAACATCCATTATATACCCTCTTACCTGTGGGCCATTTCGCGCCAAAAATCAGAACCTGATGACGTCATAACAGAGCGACTCAGTGCCGATCTAAGGGCAAAAGGAAGTACCAAAGGCAGTGTGGCCATTTTGGATGTGGGCAAACATAGGAACACAATAACAAAGCTTTATTGACCATTCCAGCAGAACAAAATACATTGCTGCTAACTGGACAAGCATATTTAAACGAAATAAAGCTATATTAAACTAAACTAATGCTTAATAAAGGGTACTATTATATCAAGGAAAAACATGAACAAGGTGGATTAAAAAACTAGCTGTGTTGCAACTAAGTTATATACAAAAAAAAGTTAAAAATAAAAACCTCTAGACATGATTAAAAAAATGTGCAAGAAAAGTAAATTTAAAGACATATTACACATACATACTGCATAACACATATTGTGTACCTAAATCATAGGAACCAGGGAAATACAACCATTATAAAATATGAAGTATTATCCACAAGATACATCAAAGAACAATTTAAGCTTACATATTAGCATAATATTTGCATGATAAGGCATAGGTTCAAAGGTTATAATGACAAGAATATAATGTCCAATATAATGACAATTAGCTTATTTAATCTGTATTACCAACTAATTACACCATAATACGTCTATCACAAAAATGTTTACAAAAAATGTGTTAGTTGCCAGTCAATGTTCAAGCCCATAGGGAAGCGCGTTTGGAGAGTGAAGATCCAATACGCCTCCCTACGGTCCAGAAGGTTGATATGATCACCTCCTCTGGATCTTCACTCTCCAAACGCGCTTCCCTATGGGCTTGAACATTGACTGGCAACTAACACATTTTTTGTAAACATTTTTGTGATAGACGTATTATGGTGTAATTAGTTGGTAATACAGATTAAATAAGCTAATTGTCATTATATTGGACATTATATTCTTGTCATTATAACCTTTGAACCTATGCCTTATCATGCAAATATTATGCTAATATGTAAGCTTAAATTGTTCTTTGATGTATCTTGTGGATAATACTTCATATTTTATAATGGTTGTATTTCCCTGGTTCCTATGATTTAGGTACACAATCTGTGTTATGCAGTATGTATGTGTAATATGTCTTTAAATTTACTTTTCTTGCACATTTTTTTAATCATGTCTAGAGGTTTTTATTTTTAACTTTTTTTTGTATATAACTTAGTTGCAACACAGCTAGTTTTTTAATCCACCTTGTTCATGTTTTTCCTTGATATAATAGTACCCTTTATTAAGCATTAGTTTAGTTTAATATAGCTTTATTTCGTTTAAATATGCTTGTCCAGTTAGCAGCAATGTATTTTGTTCTGCTGGAATGGTCAATAAAGCTTTGTTATTGTGTTCCTATGTTTGCCCACATCCAAAATGGCCACACTGCCTTTGGTACTTCCTTTTGCCCTTAGATCGGCACTGAGTCGCTCTGTTATGACGTCATCAGGTTCTGATTTTTGGCGCGAAATGGCCCACAGGTAAGAGGGTATATAATGGATGTTATCACATTGTGTTTTATCCTTGAAAAAGAACGCTGCGACGTTCGAAATGCATTGGATGGGTCTTTTGCCACATTAAAGTGCCCTTTTAATCATTTTTTTGTTCTGGTTTTTTCCTGCTCCGTTTGTGCTGGTGCGCTTTTTGGTCTCCCTTTTCCCTGTATTGCATTGAGTAGCTGCACAGCTTGCCTGCCTGCCCTACCAGGATGTGAGTATTTGCATATTTTTCAGGGGAACCTGCCAATGAGACATATGGTGAGTGGGTTGCACCACACACCACCTGTCTTCAGGAGGATAGTACCCATTATATGACACAATAGGTACTATATCAATTGTTAGTACCCTGGTACAGTGGTCTGGCTTATTATCATTTTGAGATATACCTGCATTTGAGCGCTTCAGCTATTTTCCATATGACTCTAAGAATTGGCAATCGGATTATTCCCTGGATTAACATTCTTCCCATGTTTACTTACTTGGTATATCACTGTATACCTTTCCTTTCTAAAAAGATGTCCAACCTTTTTTTGAACAAATCTATTGTATCTGCCATCACAGTCTCCATGGGTAAAGAATTCCACATTTTAACTGTCCTTACTGTAAAGAACACTTTCCTTTGTTGCTGGTAAAATCTCCTTTCCTCCAACCTTAAGGGATGCCCCTGTGTCCTTTGTACTGCCTTTGGGATCAATAGTTCTTTTGAAAGCTCAGAAAGAAAAGGTGATGCAAAAAAGCACTAATGGGAATAAAGACAATGAACCCTGCTATGAGGGGGAACTCTATTGGTAGAAAGGCAGCCTGGTGGAAAACTGATGGTACAATCAGATAAAACAGCATAAATGAAAAGAGATACCGGCGCCTAATGAGTCCAAATTAGATGGAAGTCCAGTTGAAATAGTCCCAGTCCCAAGATGATCTACAGTCACTAAATCCTTAGGTGCTCCGTTAGGAATTCATGCAGGGGAAGTGGAACATGGAATGAAAGAAGAGAGAAGTTTAGTGCAACACAGCTATACAGATTACACAGACATAAAAATGCAAACTGGTTGTCACAAGGAGACAAGACAAACAGACACAACTAGACAAACAACATTAAAGCAAAGCTAATGATTAAAGTTAATTTATTATAACTAAAAATAATGGTAGGACAAGTTGCTGATGTGCCGCTCCGGTGGGTTAAAATCTAGATAACACTCACAGGACGGCAGATGTAAAATCGCATTAGACCAATGTGAGCTGGTAACCACGTGTAGGGGGTTCGCAGGGTGTTCAGGATGCCGTGCACTCCTCCCGTTTCTCCTTGCTGGCAATGACCGGAAATGACGTCTCCGTCGTGCCGAAACCGGAAGTGACGTCGCCGGATGTGACGTCAAGGACTGGCAATCTCCAGTGAAGCCTCAGGAAAATGGCAATCCGCACCTCCTTGCCCCTCTGTCGCTCAACCAAGGCACTCAGCGATTGTACTGCTTGTATTTCTACTCAGCAAAAATGTCCAAAAATAAAATAAAATAGCCCTACGCGTTTCGTGTGTCTAAACACACTTCCTCAGGGGTATGAAGTGATGGCAGTGAGGTCAGGTATATATATCCTCAACTTGGCTCCGATTGGTCTGTCAATCAGGGTAATCATGATTATTTAGAGAATAGAGAATAGAGTTATGTTAGATAAAGGTTTTTTTAAATGTTCAAAGTGTATGGCGTGCGCATACAGTAATAATGCTAAGAGTTTTAAATCTAACGTTACCAAGAAAGAACATCCTATCAAGTCACATATTAACTGTCATATGTGTTTTGTCATATATCTGCTCCAATGTCCTTGTGGCCTGCAATATGTGGGAAGGACCAGAAGAACATATCAGAGGAGAGTGTATGAACACATATACAATATAAAAAGAGGATTGATAACCCATAGCATATCCCATCATTTCCTCACACATCATGATAAAAACCCTAGCGGTCTTAAATGCCAAGCCATTGAGACAATTCCTGCTAGTGCAAGAGGTGGTGATAGATTACAAAGATCCAGTATGCGTGAGGCATACTGGATATACGAGCTTAAAACATTATCCCCAAGAGGGTTAAATATAGACTTTGAGCTAGGAGCGTTCTTATAACATCAGGTGTACGTTTTCTTTTATTCTTGTACCCTTTAAATAGGGGACTTTTTTATATATATTTTTTTTTTAATGTATTTTTATATACTCTACTGTTTATTGCCAAATGCCATTGATCTTATCATTTCACTATTTTTATCTGTTTTTATGTCATGTTAAATGTTGTGTTAAGTTTTCTATGTTTTTGTCATGCAAAGCTGAATCAAATGTCAGTGATTTACTATGCTAATTGGTGCATCCTCATGATTGCCCTGATTGACAGACCAATCGGAGCCAAGTTGAGGAGATATATACCTGGCCTCACTGCCATCACTTCATATCCCCTGAGGAAGTGTGTTTAGACACACGAAACGCATAGGGCTATTTTATTTTATTTTTGGACATTTTTGCTGAGTAGAAATACAAGCAGTACAATCGCTGAGTGCCTTGGTTGAGCGACAGAGGGGCAAGGAGGTGCGGATTGCCATTTTCCTGAGGCTTCACTGGAGATTGCCAGTCCTTGACGTCACATCCGGCGGCGTCACTTCCGGTTTCGGCGCGACGGAGACGTCATTTCCGGTCATTGCCAGCAAGGAGAAACGGAAGGAGTGCACGGCATCCTGAACACCCTGCGAACCCCCTACACGTGGTTACCAGCTCACATTGGTCTAATGCGATTTTACATCTGCCGTCCTGTGAGTGTTATCTAGATTTTAACCCACCGGAGCGGCACATCAGCAACTTGTCCTACCATTATTTTTAGTTATAATAAATTAACTTTTATCATTAGCTTTGCTTTAATGTTGTTTGTCTAGTTGTGTCTGTTTGTCTTGTCTCCTTGTGACAGCCAGTTTGCATTTTTATGTCTGTGTAATCTGTATAGCTGTGTTGCACTAAATATCTCTCTTCTTTCATTCCATGTTCCACTTCCCCTGCATGAATTCCTAACGGAGCACCTAAGGATTTAGTGACTGTAGATCATCTTGGGACTGGGACTATTTCAACTGGACTTCCATCTAATTTGGACTCATTAGGCGCCGGTATCTCTTTTCATTTATTCTTTTGAAAGCTCCCTGTACTGTCTCCGAATATATTTGTATATAGTTATCATATCCCTTCTTAGACGCCTCTTTTCTAAAGTAAATACATCTAATTTACTGTAGCTAGCCTTTCCTCATAAGTTAGATTGTGCAACCCCTTTATTAATTTGGTCGCTCTTCTCTGCACTCTCTCTAGTTCCATAATGCCTTTTCTAAGGAGTGGTGCCCAAAATTGTACTCCATATTCAAGGTGTGGTCTTACTAATGGGGCATAATTATGTTTACTTCCCTTTCATCCATTGCCCAATTAATGCAAGATAAGATCTTGTTTGCCTTTGCAGCTACTGTACTGCATGACTTTGGGCACTATTGCTACGCCTGCTGTCTACAAGCACTCCTAAATCCTTCTACATCAAGGATTCCCCAATTTATCCCCATTTAATTTGTAAGTTGCGTGTTTATTCTTGCATCCCAAAAGCATAACCTTACATTTATCTTTATTAAACCTCACCTGCCATTTACCTGCCCAAGTTTCTAGTCTCTCCATGTCCTTCTGGAGAAAAATTACATCTTGCTCTGATTTTACTACCTTACACAATTTAGTATCATCAGCAAAGATGGAGACTGTGCTCTCGATGCCAACCTCAAGGTCATTAATAAACAAGTTAAAAAACAGTGGTCCCAGTACCGATCCCTGTGATACTCCACTCATGACTTTAGCCCAACCTGAAAAAGTTTCATTTATGACAACCCTCTGTTGTCCTTCAACCAATTTTCAATCCAGGTGCATATATTTTTACTGAGTCCAATTTGTTTTATTTTGTACACCAACCTCTTGTGTGGAACCGTATCAAAAGCCTTTGCAAAATCTAAGTAGACCACATAAACTGCATTACCCTGGTCTAAATTCCTACTTACCTCCTCAAAGAAACAAATAAGGTTAATTTCACCCTAATCGATCTCCATTAAATATACCTCTGCATACATCTCTTACAGTGCCCAAGGACATGCCATGGTGTCTGGCACTCCATGGTGCTCGTTTTGTAGGAGTGCAGAATGCAATCTTACTGGAAGAGGACTCACCCCATTTTATTCCAACATCGGTGATGGAGCGATCACGTGATCACGTCGGGGAAGCGGCCACGTGATTGTCTGTGCTGGAGGGGCCATGGCACTCTGGTGGGGGCAGGGGGTAAAGATTTAAGAAAGTGTACATGAAGTTATACTCTGTCTATAGTAAATGTATAGCTGAATAAGAAGAGATAAAAAAGCAGATCAGCCCCTGACGAAGCCGCAAGGAGAAACGCGTAGGGCGTGGACTATACAGTGTTTAGTGGCACATTAGTGGATGGTAGTGTTAAGAGCTACACGTTTTTTTAAACATTTTTTTAACTATTTTTGGTATACTATTGATCCCGGCATCAGCGACGCCCCACGTGGGAGTGCAGTGCTCACGCGAAAGCTCAGTGACGTCACTACGTCTGACGTAACTACCGGAGGAGCATAGAGGACGGAGGAACCGGTTGCTGAATGCTGGAGAGCTGGTGAGCTGTGGCAGTGACACACGCCGTGTGTGGAAACAAAATACTAGGACCTTAAAGTCTCGCAAGTACCGTGAGTACTAGGAGTACTGAAAGTGCGGTGAGAAACCTGAATAGGACTCACCATAAGAGAACTGCACTAGGTCTTATTAGTACTGAGAGTATCACAGCTATTGAACAGTATTTCTACACAATACCATACACCAGGATAACAACTCAGGTGTATAGGAATACCTATATGTCATCAGTGAATGCTATAAGCCCCGCTGGGAATTGCTATATCATAGGAGTGTGAGAGACTCTGAAATTCTCAATTGTTCTTAAAGAGCTCACAAAGTGTGAGTTTTTTACTTATTGTGATTCATTTATTTTTTATGATTAAAACTGTGTTACACTATCCTGTGTGTCCTTTGCCTCTCCCTATATATACATCACCACCCATGAGGAGGAGACTTGGCTGAAAAGAAGTGTCGTAGGATCCAAGGACACAGATTCAAAGACGTTCCTAATATACTGACAGAGTTCCAGTTCCCAGGGTGGATAAAACGCCTGAATTAATTCAACACGCTGTGAGTGCATATCTTACCATTTATTGGTTAAACTTCTAAGACATATTACCCTAATTTTTTTTCTCTCTTTTGTCTCCCCGTGCGCCTAGGTCATTCTTCTGTTATCTTTCCTTTACAAGCTTGTGGAGCTGTAGACCTAATTGGCAGCAGACAGAGACAGGGACAGGTAGATTGTAAGGGTTAAATACCCCCTACTATATCTATATGTGGTAATAATTGGTTAGATATCCCTGTGTGATTGCGCTGTATGTTTCTTTTTTCTATAGTAAATGTATAGCTGAATAAGAAGAGATAAAAAAGCAGAGCACTACCCATGCAAGGTAGAATAAGAGGTGCGCTTCCCAAAGTAGTATAAATCTGTAAGCTTTATTGGTATCTTCATGAGACCAGGGCTATAAGCCCCCACCAACATGTTTCGCGCCACCACGGGCGCTTTATCAAGGTTAAAATAGTTAGGCAGTGGGAGGTGTGCAATTACTTGCTCAAAATTTGCTATATCAGTTACCTAACAGGTACGCAGGAAAGTGTGATCATATATGTAAGAAAAAAATAACATATATAGTGCAGATTGTAATATACTGCATGAATGGAATGAATCTATAAAATAGAACTCACAAAAGTCGCAGATAATGTCACATGTCAGAGATCCTTCTCTCTCTGACTGGGGCCCTTTAGACAGTAATTGCCGGGATATCCCTCAGTGCACGGGTATGTAAGAATAAAGAAAAGCCACAATAGTGCATACTATTCCAACTTGGTATAATTCAAACAATTAACAAGAGTATAACACACTCACATTTGCCATGTTAAAATCAGGTGGGGGCTGACGAAGCATCTGGCGAAACGCGTAGAGTTTGCAGTAAGGGAACCTGTTCGGAAAGATTGGCAGAATTCAGGCAGAGGTCTAGTCCAGTGGGAACTTCCGCCCTTAGCCGTGACGCGATAGCGGAAGTGACGCGACGGCTGTGACGTATGCGGAAATCACAGCAAGAGATTCCAAGACGATGTGAAGCTGCCTGCACCTGCATTAAAAAACGATCGACGGTTCTCTCCCCCACCTGATTTTAACATGGCAAATGTGAGTGTGTTATACTCTTGTTAATTGTTTGAATTATACCAAGTTGGAATAGTATGCACTATTGTGGCTTTTCTTTATTCTTACATACCCGTGCACTGAGAGATATCCCGGCAATTACTGTCTAAAGGGCTCCAGTCAGAGAGAGAAGGATCTCTGACATGTGACATTATCTGCGACTTTTGTGAGTTCTATGTTATAGATTCATTCCATTCATGCAGTATATTACAATCTGCACTAAATATGTTATTTTTTTCTTACATATATGATCACACTTTCCTGCGCTCCTCCTCATCTGCAAGCAACACATGTCCACCGTTCTGGGATCTGGAACTGTCCCATCTGAGGAAGTTGAGCTGCTCATTTTACACTTTATTTTTTCACTATTGGTGTTAGATACATTTGTGTACTTAAGTTGTATTCTTAACAACATTATTGGTTTATCATTCGGGAGCGCCCAGTCCATTCCCCACTTCCTTCCCTCCCCATCCCCCACATCCCCTTATATTTTGTACCTAACAGGTACCATGCATTGAGTACATGATATGCTAAGTCAGTCCTTTCTAGTTCTCTGAGCATCACATAATTTGTGGATTTCTAAAGTAAATGTATAGCATGTCCAACTCTGTCCCCATCGTCCTTACTCATATTCACCCATTACAGAGCATACATGAAATTGATATTGAAAGGCCCTATTCAAAAGGCTGTGGGGCCATCTTCCCCATGTCAATGTGGCTGTGAGCTCACTTGACTTGGGTCATTATTCAATGTGCTGTGACGCTGCTTCCAGGAGCTGGTGAATATTTTAGTCCTATTCATTTGATCTATTCTCCAGCACTGGGAAGCAGCTTCAATGTGCATTGCATAGGGCCTTTCAGTGACATACGATACAGACTTCCCACGTGTCACTGAATTTCTCAGTCTCACTGATTTGGGGCCAATTCGGTTGATTTTTTTTAGCACCTGCAGTCCTATAAACTTCAATGGAGTCTCGCTTATAACAATTACTACTTTTCCATTAAAATGCCATTGGTAAATGTAACTGAAACCTGGTTAAGTCAAACGGTGGAAGCACTTAACGGTAACAAAGAATAAACATAAAATACATATGACAGAAATAAGGCAAATAATTCAATTATCCTCACATTCAAGATATGTATAATGGAGAAATCAGAGCATGAATGAAATAAGGAGTTTGCACAGTTAAAATACCCAAGCAAAATAATGTAAGCATGAAACATGAAGAATATGCACAGTTATAAGTTGTTTATTGAAACACACTACATATAGTAAGAAATACTGTATGACAACTAAATGTAACAACAAAGAAAATGAAAATAAAGAATTTTCTAAATGCCAATGTTTTGGATAGAACCACCAAAACTCACTGATTTCAGTTCTTGGGGGTCGACATCTCTGGACATACTGAAGGGGAAGCAGCTTCACAGCATACTAAGCAAAAGTCGTAGAAGCATAAGTCATTTTGTAACTAATGCAAAACACTTCAATCTGTGAAGGTTAATTTCAAGAAAAAAACACTATTTCTTTCTTACAATCCCCTCACAGTAAACTTTTTTTTGTCTTTATTCAGCTCCTTTTACATTTGCCTTGTATTTTTTCTGGGGTGTAAAAATGGCTGCCATTTACTCTCACAAGGCACATTCTATTTTGTCTGTTGCACATGATTTCTCATGAGTTCTGTTCTCAGAGTTTTCGAGGTAAGTACTGTAGGTTGCTCCCTTAACATAGATTTTCATCTCTGACCTAAGACCCCAGAAATAGTTAAGAATGCTTCTGGTCTAAAAAAAATGGCACTCAACATTGTACAGCATTAGGAGAAGCATTTTGCAATGGTTACGATTGCAGACACATGGACCATATGTAACATGCTTCATTTTTAATTAGTGATTATAAAGCTCCATTCATTTTAATTATATAGTGTGTTTAGTTCTAGATTGTACAGCAATGTGCAGAATTGGTATTGCTTTATTCCTAAATGCCTGTTTTTATATAGCATTGCCAATATTTGCAGTGCAAACCATGATAAAACAATAACAGCGCCATGACACAGTACATATAAAATAATGAATAAGATAAGTATTAAAGATGCAGTCCAAGCGGCACTTAAAAAAAAAAAATTGGTTTTAATATATGCATCCTTTGATTACCTTTATTGAAAATGAATTACCTAAGTTGCCAATAAATTTGTTCTTCCGTGATCGATGAGCAAAGATCCTGCTTCCCAGGGTTCACTAAATGGCTGCCTTCAGTTTCAATCAATCCTTCAGTCAGTGTAACTCAGCTGCTACAATGTATGCTTGTATTACTAACGTAACATTCGCTATTGTTACAGTTTGCAGCTCAAGCTGCTGGGAATATTGGCAACAAATTATCACAAACAGGAAAGTGTTGCAAAGATCTTGCATTGCTGGGGACATGGGCTAAAGCTGCGTCCATGGTACCTCAGACCGCGCAGACGCGTCCGCATGTTAAGCAAACAGACTGCCATAAGGCAGTGTTCGCGTACATGCGGCGTGCGGGTGCGTGGAGGCAGGAGGGGGCGCGCGATGCGTGAGAAATTAGTTATAACTGATTTCTCACGCGACAGGGTGGTCACGTGAGCGGTTTGCCCAATGAGGGCGAACCAGCTCTGTGATGTCACTAGGAAAGCCCGAGTACTATGGCCAGGGAAACCCGTCTCCGCATGGGCTGCGGCACCATGTCCGCAGCCTAAACCTGCTATAGAAATCAAAGGATGCTTAATATATTAAAATGCATTAAAAATATAATTAAGAGTTGAATAATGAAAAAAATGCAGCAAGGATTATCTAATACTACAGAACTGATTTAAAGAAAAAACCCTCATATAGGAAATTGCTTGGATTGCACTTAACATAGATACTGTCAGCTGTAGGAATTCTAGGAGAATGAGCACTTTGCCATATGAGTGTCAAGAACCTCTAATAACCTTTTCCTTTGTCTGCTCTGTGTTGCAAAAAGTAGATCACGAGGTTACTGAAGCACTGCTGTTTGTTTTTGATGCAAGTCTCTTCCGATACAAGTGCTGAGTTTTGTGCTTACATTTTCAGGACAAAGGGCTTCATTGAGACAAGCTGTACTGTATGTATGATAGGGCTCACTAGACATTGTTTAACATATAACCTTATATGACTGAGATACACAAAAATATACGCTACAAAAATAAGCAGAAGGGCTGATTGTATTGTAAATATAAAATAGCTTTACTATGAGATATACCTGTAAAATATGTGTTTAGCTACTCAACCAAAGGCTAGGCTTATAGTGCCGGTGACGGCGACGCGACGGTCAGGCGATGGTCGCTTGAAAATCAAATAGAGATGACTTCCAGCAATCACGACCAATCCGTTGCTCTGTCGTGCTGTCGCGTCGCACTTACTATAAGCGCACGCGACGGCGGCAATGCATTTGTTTTGCCGCAACGTCGCATCGCTGTCGCCGGCTCTATAAGCGCAGCCTAAGTTGAAAGGGTGGGCAAAAGACAGCACACAGCGTCTTTGTATGTGTAGGCAGAAACCAATGGATATTACCACTGTTGTATCATGCTACAGTACTTCATCAGCCCTGATGAGTTTCTTGGAGTTTCCGCAGATATCTAAATTTTTGTGTCTGCCGACATGAAAAAAATATAACTAGGATGACTCTCACAAACAACTAAGAGAAAGAGGTGACATCATGATTCCTGTGCATTCAGTGACAATGAGGCGTTTATTTGCTTGCCCGAGGGAAGCATACAAAGTGGTCACGCTAACCTTGCAGCAGAAAAGGTTAAAAAAAAAAACCAGCATGCTATACAATGGGAAGGGCTCACAAAGCTCTGATAATTCACCAAAGCTTGAAGGCATCTACTGCCATCAACTTGAACATCAATACTTCTGGAACGTAATAGTAACGTTCTGTTCCTGGGAGCCAGGACCACTCAGTTAAGAATAAGGTGAAAAAATTATTAATTGAGGAGAAGGGATAGTGGTTGAATTAAAAGAGCAGTTCATGCAATTTTTCTATTTAATTCTTATTTGTTTTTATTATACATAGGTTTGAAGTAGAGGGTCTCCTGAACTGAACCCCATTCATTTCTGCTTCAAGGATCCCTTGCTTCCAGAAATAGAGAACTCCGCAGGGGCTGCCAGTATCTTGGCAGAGTGTAAGGCCGCTGGTCACATGGGCCAATAGGAAGCCTCACCCGGTGGGTCTTCTTCCCTCCAGCGCCTCCACTCACCTACCCGGGACCCTGGTCAGTACTTAGTTCTGGGCCCCATAAATACTGTCGCCGGCTCTGCCTGGGAGAGAATTTTAAATAAAAAACGTTTGTATTTTTCCATTCAGGAACAGAAACATATACAAAAAGGTGAAACAGGATGTATAGGGACATATTATAGCAGCTGTAAGTTTGTCATGGTCAAAAATCGCGGATGAAAACTAGTCTGAAAAATCTGTACAGGCATACCCCGCATTAACGTACGCAATGGGACCGGGGCATGTATGTAAAGCGAAAAATGTACTTAAAGTGAAGCACTACCTTTTTTCCACTTATTGATGCATGTACTGTACTGCAATCATCATATACGTGCATAATTGATGTAAATAACACATTTGTAACAGGCTCTATAGTCTCCCTGCTTGCGCACAACTTCAGTACAGGTAGGGAGCCGGTATTGCTGTTCAGGACGTGCTGACAGGCGCATGCGTGAGCTGACGTTTGCCTATTGGGCGATATGTCCTTATTCGCGAGTGTACTTAAAGTGAGTGTCCTTAAACCGGGTATGCATGTAATCTGTATTACAATTTGCATTGTCACTATAAAAAGTGATAATCTGCATGAATTAACCGCCAATTCTCCCGGATTGCACTTGCTTTATAAGCAGAATGACCTGAAGGTGGTGCTAGCTGCCTCTAGAGCCTGAATAGGGCTTTTGAGTGGTGGTGAACCTTGAGGTGACGTGAAGAAAAATGCGAGTTGTTTTAAACGGATTAGCCTTTTGCACTGTTCGGAGCTACTAGAATTTGGATAATTCCGATCGGATTAGCAGACCCCAAATTAAACCGTTTTAAAAACATGGTTTGGACAACTTGCACCTACTAGAATATCCCCCATAGTGTTCTATGCCCTTAGAGAGTGAGTATGTTAAAGAACGGTGGAAAATATACCGTGTTTCCCCAAAGTCTGGATGAAAATAGCACTTTGTACCAGGTGAAATAAATGTTAGTACTAAACTAACAAAGACATCTAAGTTGAAAAAGGCATTTGCTACACTTGGTACTGATGTCTTGTTTTCTCTGACTAATGGTTATAGAGATGTCAAGATAAAACTGCAAGGATCATCTCATCCATTTTCAACAGAAACTGTATTCAGTTTGAATTGGATACTAACATTGAACAAGCCAGGTTTTGGGGTTAAATGGAGCGGAGATTCTGCCCACAGCTTTTCCATTTGCATTATGGATGGTAAGAGCCATATTTACTAAGCAGTGCAAAGCCATGAGAAACCTCCACTTGACTAGGCAGTAAGGTTACTTACTGCTTAGCATCACTTTGTAAGTATTCCTATTCATGTCCCTTGTTTGCCAACTAAAATTGATGCAAGCAGAGTATTAAAACTGATAATCGTTCACCTAAATCATTAGGTGAGGTGGGGGTGGGGGGAAGAAGGCAGGGCAGTGACAGTCATTTGACCTCTGTATGAATGCAATTAATTTATCTTTAGTGCATAGTATATCAATAGTGGATAATCACTCTCCCGTTTTGTTTTTACTTCAGCTAATTTAAACATGAAAACAGGAACCATAGTCTCTTTTCCACAAGATACATAGATGATATGTTCTTCATCTAGACTGGTACTGTGACTGACTTTACCACCTATGTTGACCATCTTAGCAATATAGACACTCCAATGAAACTCAATTACATTTTGATCAGAGATTATATTGTGATGTACTCTTTAGAATTAGTGACAATATATTTTCTACAGTACTTTCATCTTTTGCAAAACTACTGACAGAAACACAATTTTCTATGTTTCCCCCCAGTTTCCACCCCCTTCTGCTCATAGTTGTTTTAACTCACTCTCAATTACTTAGGGTAGCTCGTTTGGTTAGTGACTCTGCCGAAAGGATTAATTGAAATGCACAATATGGTTGACAGATTTATAAAATAGGGTTAGCCCAAGAAAGTATGCATAAAGCCCTTAGAATGGAAAGCGACACCTTTTGAACCCCCAAACCCACTGGAAACCCCAACGTACGACTTCCTATTATTACTACATTCTTGTCTCATAAATGAATGAGCTGTGTATACAAACACTAGCACATTCTTTCATCTAACAAGTGCCCAGAAGGCTGCCTACTGGGGGAGAGCCGGGATAAGGGAGAGGTGGCCTGGCCTAGACCTGATGTTGGGCTTGAACATCTGCCAAAGTTCCCTCCTTCGGGTCAGTCTGGACATGCAGAGCTGAGAAACCCCTTGTGCAGTCCGCATGTCCAGAGAAAATGTCTGCTACTGGATCTAGAGGGGGAGGAGGGGTGCAGGAGTCAAAGAATAAATGATCATGGGGCTAAGATCAAGCCAGGGGGACATCCACCTGTAAAGCGGAGCAAATGGTTGCCTCTCCAGTCAGAGCAGCGCCAGATATCCGGTCGACTGGGGGAAGCTGTTGTTGAGTCCCTTTGGTAGTCTCTGCTCCCATTGGCCAGTTTGTATTTACTTCACATCCCTCTTTGTGCTCCGCCCCCAGCCCTGATTGGACAATGCAGACAAGTCCTCGCCTCCTGATTGGTCCGTAAACAGTATCTGTCTTGTGACTGGTCACCAGCCCCTCTTCTCCGCTGCCATACCTCTATGGCAGCAGGGAAGCTAGATAAAGGGAACCCAGTCAGAGCTCCACAGCTCGTTCGGATCCTGCCATACAGGTGTACTAAGTGGTGAGTTCCAAGGCTGGGCTATCCGAGCCAATCTGAGTGGTATATATGAAAGTGCTTTTGCACTAAGGGACTGTGTGTTGCTGGAGAAGGGGAGAGTATGACTTTTAAGAGTCAGATTTGAACTTGTTCTGTCGCGAATTGAACCAGAGAGGACTGGATGGTCTCTATCGCTACGGAGTGTGAAATAAAACCATGGGTAAGCCTTTAATGTGGCACTCAGCTCAGAAGATGGGCTTATTCAGTTACCAACGCAAGGGCTTTTGGGGTAAAAAAAAATTAGTTTGTGATGTTTTATACCAAGAAAACACGTCAATTCTCATCTTCCAAATACCAAAGACCTCTTTTGGGAGGGAACTAATGTTGTGCATTTGTAACGTATAGGTTCTCCTATTTCACCTATTATTATTTTTTTAACTGTCTACATATTATACTATATGTTTCTTTTAACATGATTTTTTCCATAAACGAAGCACTATACTACCTTTATATATTATATCTAAAATGTAATAAGTACTGCTTTGGGCCCTACTTGAACTTTGCACATTTTCAGACACCTATTGGTACAATAGATTTTGGTGTGTTAATTACATATTTTTCATAGTAAACGGGATCCAAGGACCCCTAGCAATAAGAATTGTCTTTATTCTTTGTGGTGGCAGCGATCTAAGGTTATATTTGTGGTGGATTGAGGGGAGGTATTACTTATTTGAGGGACCCAGCCGAGGAGAAAAGTGGGTCAGCTAGATAGCTGTGTGTATTAACTCTTGTCACGTGCTCACGTGTGTGCCATTCAGGACACCTTGAATTAATCTTACCTCTATTTCAAGGAGCAATTACACCTCTGGGTCCCCCTTTATTTTAAATAGTACTGTGTTCATTTTAGCTCCAGGGACCCCCTAATTCCTGAGATTTCCCTAATTCCGAGGAAGGTGTCACCAGAACTTCCTGGTTATTTAAATTCACTGTGTGATAATGGCCAATTGGTCATAACTTCCTATTGGCCCACGTGGTGCTGGAGATTTAAACCATTTTGTCTGCCCTGGAGGGGACGTACCTGAGCTATTTTTAGTGGTATCTTTGGAACCAGAGAGTCTCTGGAGTTGAATATAATAGTGGGAACTGCACCTTTAAAAGTACATGAGTGCCATCTGTTTCCTGCATTTTGACTGTGACATTAGAATGTCTTTTTGTTTAAGTTTACAATATCAATACCAGGACATACTTGAAAACGAGAGGTTACTCTCAACGTATTACTTCCTGGTAAAACATTTTATAAATAAATAAATAATATCTAACTTGCCTTGTCTTTGGCAACCAAATAATGAAGTTCCCTTATACACAGTCCACTGTTTTGTAACAAAAGCTTTCATAGCTACAATTTCTTTGCTTTCTTTCATTGACACTGGTGAGCTGTTTTATTGTACGAGCAAGAAGTCCCCAAAAATCCATAGGTGATCAATTAGACTGTAAGCTCCTCGGAGCAGGGACTACTCTTCCTTAATGTCTAAAGCACTTATTCCCATGATCTGTTATTTATATTATCTGTTATTTATTTGATTACCACATGTTTTACTGCTGTGAAGCGCTATGTACATTAATGGCGCTATATAAATAAAGACATACAATACAAGAGCAAGAAGCCTAACAATTTCATAAGTGATCAAGGGCAAGAAGCCCATCAATTCTGTAGCAGGGGTCCCCTCTTCTTACCTCCTGGGGGGAGATCAGCTCCGGTTGTCAGGAGAAGCAGCAAAGTTGCGTCGGCCATGTTGTGGTTGACACAGCCACTCAGTCTATTGCACTGTGTGGTGCAGTGGCCATCTTGGGTTTGGCGCCACCGGAAGGAAAGGTTCTAAGAGCAGAATTTCTTCTGCGGGACAGAGGACCATTAGTGGCAGTTGATCTGGAGCCTGCAGGAGTGAGATAGTGTCCGGGGAGCATTTAAGCTCCTTGACTAGGCCTAAGACATACACCTCTAGTCCCCTCACAGAAGTGAAGTGTGCAGGGCCGGCCATATCATTAGGGATCTCCTGTAGTGAGGGATCGCAGCGGATCAGGATCCAAGCAGCAGAGGAGTTTTTAAGCAGCAACTTCGTGCAGCATCTGGGTGTGAGGCGTGAGGGGCTCTGTGGGATACCGTCGCTGACCGCAGTTTGTCTGGAGTACTCCCTGGATAGGCCGCAACCAGGAAGGTACTTGTGCAGCAATGCAAGGGGGAGGGTAGCGCTGCCCTCATACACACGTTGGGAAGGGTTGTTTGCTGGACACCAGGGTGTAGGTGCCCAAGCACCCTATTTATCATTGGGGCTAACTACCCCAGGGCATTTCTATTGTTATTATTGTTGTTATTGTGTATTGTGTACTGTGGGTAATATTTGGGTCCTACGGTGGGACCACAGAAGTAAAGGAGTTATTATATTATCCTGGTGTTGTGTTATTGGGGTATACCATAAACATACACATGTTCCTATGAGGAGCCATCCCGCTATCCGGGATCCTCATGGGTGGAGGCGCTGCACCAGAGAGAGAGAGAACACACAGTCACCCCAGGCTCCCCATGAGCGGAGGCTCAGGCCTTCTGTAAGTCAAACAGGTAGCACCAGTACCGTAATTACCTCTATTTCCCACAGGGAATGGGTGTTACAATTCCATGAGTGATCAAGAGCAAGAAGCCCAACAATGTCATAAGTGATCAAGAGCAACAAGCCCAACCATTCCATACTGTAAGTGATCAAGAGCAAGAAGCCCAACAATTCCATAATTGATCAAGAGCAAGCCCTACAATTCCATACTTGATCAAAAGCAAGAAACCCAACAATTCCATAAGTGATCAAGAGCAAGAAGCCCAAAAATTCCATAATTGATCAAGAGCAAGCCCTGCAATTCCATACGTGATCACAAGCAAGAAACCCAACAATTCCATAAGTGCTTAAGAGCAAGAAGCCCAACAATTGTACAAGAGCACGTAGCACAACAATTGCATAAGTGATGTCATGTGTAAGGTGTAAAGCAATGTGTGAACACTGTTCCTTGGAGAACTAAGGAAATAAATGTTTTCAATAACTGTCATCTGACTACTGTACACCACTAAAACCACAATGGTTTTTTTTTACAGTTGCAGATCAGCACTTTACTAAACTACTGTGCCTGGAAGTTCCCTAAAATGTAATCATGGTAACAGAAGTAGACAGTTAGCTAATCATTCCAATGAAACACATTAATATAATCCTAATTTGAGTTTGCAAGCAATTCATTATTTGTAATTAGTTTTAAATTCGAGAGACATTTTATATTCTTTAGCGGAGCGCCATCTTTTTGGGTGGCGTTACTGTATATTCTTATTAGATATTTGTGGGTGTGCTTGAAAGATACAGTACATTAAATCACTTACACGGCCTTGTGTAAATGCTCTCACAGCAAGGTTTACTTGTCTTTGTGTTCCCTTGGTTGGTTTCCTTCTTCTTTTCAGGGCTTGGTTTTCTTCCTGGATTTCTTCAACAGTCCTCGGCTTACAGTGAGGATGTCTCTCTCGGAGTGAACAGATTGAAAGACAATTGTTTAGAGGGGAATACAGACGGTATGTTATAATGTCCAATGCTTTCAACTCTAAATATATATATATATATATATATATACAAAGGCAGTAAATGCTGCTAGCACTCACACGGGCAAGTGTGAGTACAATCCTAGGGGAAGGTATCTTTTTATCCAAACTGGTCTTCACACGTGGTGATCTATAGGTGTAATTAGGGTCTGGTATATAATAATAAATGTAAAACAAATGATACTCACACGGCCTTGTGTGAGTAAATACATATCAAGGTGTCTTTAACTTGAGTATTTTCTTTCTTCTTTTCAGGTTCTTGATCTTCTTCCTGGTTTTCTTCGGCGGTCTTCAACTCCCAGTGAGAAAATCCCCCTCGGTGTGAACAAATTTGAAAACAATTGTTAGTGGGAAAATGTCAACATAATTCTGTAGTAACCCACTAGAAAAACCCAAGCAGATATGTAAAAGCAGCAAATGCTGCAGGCACTCACACGGGCAAGTGTGAGTGCAATCCTAGGGGAAGGTATCTTTTTTCTCTGTTGGTGTCTTTACACCTGCTGACTTATAAGGGTAATGGTGGTCTGATATATAGGGATCTGTAAAACTAAAAATAATACTCACACGGCCTTGTGTGAGTGAATGCACATCAAGGTGTCTTTAACTCCTTTGTAGTACTGATAATGTTAAATTCCAAGTGGGCAAGTGTAGGTAGATGACCCCTACTTGGTGTAAATATAAATTGGAACAATGTCACGATTCTGGTAGACTACAATAAATTTTATTCTCAAAAGCTCTAAAAACAAAACATATATAAAAACAATGAAAAAATGCATAAAAAGAAGAAGCAGCCCGTCAATAGGAAATTGCTCGTGGATTTTGTGGAGCGCAGCTAACTTGCTCCGCGTCCGGATATAGTGCTGCCTCCTCTTTGATCCACTCCTTGACGGTGGCTGTGCTGGATCAAAATTGCTTAGTGGTGAGAGCAACGCGTTTCGACCCTTTCTGGTCTTCCTCAGGCTCCAGGATCTAAGCCAGTGATTTCAAACCTTTTTTGTTTGGAGGAACCCTTGAAGTATTTCGAAAAATCTCGGGGAACCCCTATCTGGCTGACACATATTAGGTTCGACAGGGTTCAGTCACAACATTTCACACCTCACGAGCCCCCTCTATTTCCCACCCTTTACCCATGTATTTCTCTCCCATCGATCTCACTAATTCTCCCCCCTTCCGCCTCGCATGTATTTATACCTTGCGTCTCACTCTTACTCCCTCTTTTCCTCACTCACTCCCTCCTGCCCCCCTCTCTTCTCTCACTCGCCCCTACCTTCTGTCAATTACCCCACTCTCACTCAATCCACCCTACAAAATACATACAAAAAAAAACCACCCCCAGGGGGGAGGGGTCTGTGGTCCATAGAAGGAACCCCTGAGACTGCTTCAAGGAGCCCCAGGGTTCCACGGAACCCTGGTTGGGAATCACTGATCTAAACTATAGCAGACAAGGCAATATTGGAGCAACATTTTTGATACATGGGTGCAGGGTGAATACATTGACACCTATATGTTGGTAGTATACAGTATAAGGAGAAAGAGACATTCATTTTATATTGAGCTGCTCTGACACACTCTCTACTTGCCAGGTTTTAATGTCAAACAGGAATCAGATATTATTAAATGCATATTTTGTTAATGTTAGTTGCACGTGATCTAACAGCTGCATAATTGTTTTGGAATGTTTTTCCTGTATTATTAGTGGTAAAGGAATTGGCCTGGGGATAAACTTTTAACACCCACCTTTCTAGGACGTAGTCACACGACATTAAACAGTTGTATTTAGGGGGTATTCTGCTCACCGGTAACTTAATTACATAAATGCTGTGATTAGCACTACGTGTGGCTATGTGAAACACACAGGTTTAGCCAGTATGAGCACATTGTGGTTACCTCAACCACGCTAATCCTGTTTCATGTCCTATGTATATCACTGTTGAATCATACTTAAGAAGGAAATAATATGCTCACGAGGATGCACCAAAATGCGGGTGTAATAATTTAATGACACTTGAAAATGTATCTCGTCCCAGTGCAATGATCTAATGTTTGTCAGAATAAGAGCAACAAGAATGATACAATAGGCAAGAGCTGTTTAACAATGTGGGTGGGTGGTTGCCACTAATAGTATCGCCACACTATAGTAAAAAGAACAAAAATAGAAGAGTAGAGCTAGGACACCTGAGTAAATTGTTACAATAGATCCATATTGAGTCAGCATGAAGTTGGGGCCCTGCAGTCGTTTTTTAATTCAATGGGGCTTTCTGTGCCACAGCACCACATTGGCACTATCGCAGGTTACAGATTAGGAGCACTAGCCTTTTATTGGGAAAGCATGGTGGGCAGGATATCAGCGTTTTAGGTCACTTAGAGCTCTATGTCACATACGTGAGGAAGGGCCCTGCTTGGCCCGAAACGTTGTCATCCTGTTCACCAGGCCCTCCCAATAAAATGATAACATTGAAAAACAGAATCTATTGCTGATCATAATAATGGGACCCTTGGATTTGCCTTATCCCATAGGGATTTATTCCATGCAAAAATGTAGATATTATCACTTTGTTCTGGACACTGGCTTGCCAGAGATATTACTATTGTCCTGCAATACTCAGATCTGATGACGCTGCTGGATTGTGGCATGTGTGGAGTTACCAATTGTATCAATACAATTAGATATCATATCACTTTAGAAGTTTAGCATACTATACGTGTATTGCTTAACTTGTTTAGTTGCTACTTTGAGTCTATACAGAGAGTGTAGTTTTCAGTTATTATAATATCACAATATATATTATAATTGGATATATGCTCAGCTCCTAACAGTGGAGCATTTAATTACACCTGATTTAACTTATGTTTCAGATTTAGGGGGCTATGCACTAAGCTCAATGGCTTTGCGTTCTGATTTTCCAAAAAAGCAGGTTCGTTAAAAAGTGAGGCCAGTTGATGCGATTCACTAAGGCCTTGAGCCCATTTTTTAACGTACCTGCTCAAAATAGCTCAGAACAGCCACAGCGTACGTGTTGCTTTTTCCCCCCTGCCAGCGTTCTTAACCTTTACGTACGCTAGCTGATAGAAAAAAAAGCCGCATGTAACATTTGCATGGAGATTCTGTATCTCCATGCAAGACTGTTACAGGCGATCGTACACTAAATACATTTTAATAATAGTGTACATGAGCAGCGGGTCTCAGGACCTGAACTGCATTGGTTTCAGGTCCGAGGACCCCCTACTTCAGGAGTTACAGGCCCTGTTACGGGGTGCCGGTATCCCCTGCACTTTAAAGCTTCCGCATCACGTGACCGGGACATTTAAATTCTGCAGAGGGATACCGGCACCCCATAAAGGGGCCTGTATCTCCTGAAGTAGGGGTCCCCATGGCTGAAACCAATACGGTTCAGCTCAGGAGACCCCCTGCACATCTACACTAGTATTAAAACACACATAACAATAAATAATAATTCATTACCGTAGCGGCTATCCGCTATGGTAATGAAGCTGCATTAATGTACATTTTAATAATAGTGTGCGGGAGCAGGGGGTCCCCTGAGTTGAACCGCATTGATTTCTGCCTCAGAGACCTCCTGCTTCCCGAGTTACAGGCCCCGGTATGTGGCATCGGGTGCCAGTGTCTCTGCCATCTTTATAGCGTCCAAGGCGCGACGTGGGCTCTATAAAGATAGCGGCGACACTGGCACCGATGCCCCAAACCGGTGCCTGTAATTCGGGAAGCAGGGGGTCCCTGAGGCATAAATCAATGAGGTTCAGCTCAGGGGACCCCCTGCTCCCGCACACTATTAATAAGAAAACATTAAAGCAGCTTCATTACCTTAGCGGCTATCCGCTAAGACAATAAAGGGGATAAGGCACAATAGCATGTTTATTGGGGACAATTGCCCCCAATAAAAACAACACATCCCCCCCGCCCCCTAACACATACAGCACAGTAATGGGCAAAAAGAATATTATCCACATATTTAAATACATATAAATTACAATAAATACAGTAAAAATATATTACACTTACCTTTTACAGGCACCCACGATGAAGGCCATCTTCATCCTCATCTTCATCCTGCCCATGCCCCCTCCGATGCTGCAAAACATACACAAGAATAAAAATATCCAATGTAATGTCCCCTAACCCCTTAATCACCATAGCGGTTATTAACCGCTACAGTCATTAAGGGGTTAACCCACCCTCACCCACCACTCTGGAGGCCTACATACCCTCCCCCACTAACCCCCCACCCCGTGAGGCCTAACCACCCTCATCCATTACCCAGCCGGGAGGCCTACCCACATACCCTTGGGGCCAATACCCCCTTCCCCCACCCCCAGTACCCACAAGAAAAACAATACACAGCCCCACATTAAACATCATTCTATTTATTAAATACATACCCACCCCTTGTGCCCCCCCCATAAATACATGATTTATTCTTTTACATACAGGATTCATACCCCAGGCCCACGTGAGTCCCCGGTGGGCCTGACGGGTCACGTGACAGACATACAGGTTGCCAGCATCATGTTTCACACAGGGTCTGGAGGCCTGTTGGTGGGTCCCGCCAGGCGCCATGGCTCACCAGGTGGTCTCCGTGGGCCACAATTGGGTCCCCACGGTAGGCACGCGGATGTCTGGAGGCCCCGGATCAGACCCACAGGTGTCTGAGGGGCCTCAGGTGGTTCCCACGGGAGTCTGGGGACCCACTGGTGGTCCCTACGGGTCCGCGGTGCCCCCACAGATGTGTGGCCACCGGTTCTTCCCCACAGGTGTCCCCCATGGACCACGCAGCCTGGTACCCGTGAGAAGCCTGAGGAGACCTCAGGTGGTCTCCAGAGGTCTCTCGCAGACCAATGGAACCAACCCTGTATGTAAAAAAAATAAGCCTGACCTATACATTCAATACATCAATCCCCCCCCACAACACATACAGTACAATAATGTGCCAAATAACTATTATCCAGATATTTATATACATGGTACTAGAGCCAATCAGAGTTGGGATGTATTTCCCATGCTCTGATTGGCTACCGTACCATGTGAGGCCGGCCATCTTTCTTTTCATGACATCATCTTAAAGGCAATTGTAGCACAGCCATTCTGATTGGCTGGCGTCATTGCCTTTAAACGACGGATCAAAATTAATTTTTTCTCCCCAAATCACATGGTTTTCATAGCCCAATCAGGGCCGTGGGAACCATATGATGAAAATGTGACGTCTTAAGCCTATAAAAGCCTATGTCGTCTCATTGTGAAGGCAGACGCCGAGGAGGAAGGACCTCCTACCGAATAAAGAAGACCAAGGCGTGGCCGAAGAAGAGAAGAAGACCCCGGAAGAGAGCGGAAGATACAAGAAAGAAGAATACAGATGAAGATGGATTACAAATAGAAGACCCATGGATTGTTTTGGTTTATTATTTTATTGTTTATTATTTTATGGTTTATTATTTTATGGGTTCCTGTGCGTGGATTGGTTCGAGAGTAAGCTGTTCAACGGGAGTCGGTGAGTGGGTCAAGTAATGGTAAGTGAACAAAAGAAATGTATTTTATTTAACTTGTTCAATTTTGTTTTGTTTTTTTACATGTGTTTTTTTTTTTAAGATTATTTCTTGCCACTGTATGTATGTATGTATGTATGTATGTATGTATGTATGTATGTATGTATGTCTAGATCGATATATACATACTGGGTAAGAAATAGTTTGGTAGGCTGTGTTTAAAATGATTCTGGCTATGCTGCTATGCATAAATGTGTGTGTAATGTATTTTTGAATTAGATAGATGTAATTTTTGGTCTTGTATGGTGTACTTTAGATCAGAGTGAGGCTTGCTTTTGTATATTGTATTCTTTTTGGTACTTATATTTTGTCTGATGGTTACTTGTTCTGTTTTAACGATTGAAATAGTTAATTGTTTAATTGTTATGGATGGAATTTAAATTGTTTAGTGATTTCATTAATGAATGCAACTTGATTTATGGTGACTTGATTGGTTTAAATAGTATACTTGTTTGGATGTATTGGTATTTTGTTTGGAATATGTTATTGTTAACATTCATTGGGAGAGTGTACATGGTGCATAGATTGTATGCATCATGTATACAATGTAAATGCAATGTTTTGATTGGCATTTGAGGCTTTTGATTGGAAGATGAGATTTGATTTTTTTACGAAATATGATTTTATTGTACTGCGTCTGTATGGAGAAGTGGTATTTGTAGTAGAGCATGTTTTTGATAACCCTTCTACATTTATTTGTATATTGGTTCATCATGTGTGTGTGTATCTCTCTCTCTCTCTCTCTCTCTATATATATATATATATATATATGTGTGTATATATATATAGTTGGTTGATGAAGCCGCTGTACAAATGAATGGGTGAAGGGTAGGTATCGGGCCGGGGTGGCTTAACCCCTTAATTACCTTTGCGGTTATTATCCGATAAGGTGATTAAGGGGTTGATTGATATCTGAATGTAATTGCAATGTATTGGCTATGTATTTTGTTGGCAACGGAGGACAAGGATTTTGCTGGCGACGGGGGATTCTTATTGATGAGGTCAGTAGAACTTTATTTCACAAAAAATGGTGTGTCTGAACTCTCCTTCCCTGAGTTGCCTCACCCCCCACTCCCCCCCCACTCCCGACTCTCTAGTAATTCAGACACCATTTTTTTATCAAAATATAATAAAAGGGGTCAACAAATAAAGGCCATTTTGACCAAACATTGGAATGTTTTACAAATGGATACATTGTTGAAGGATTATATCCAAATAGGCCCTAAATGCATTTTCAGAAAAGCTAAGACTGTAGCAGGTCATATCTCACCCAGTGATATTTTCAATAAAGATACCAGCATGAATACATTTATGACTAAAGGTTCATTCAATTGTGGTTCGTGTAATGTATGCAATTACATGATACCTGCCAATCATTTCTTCTCCCACAATCCTCATAAAAGATACAAAATTAATTGTTTTATTAATTGTAATTCTAATTTTGTTATTTATCTTTTATTTTGTGGATGTGGAAAGAGATATGTGGGGAGAACCACGAGAAGTTTAAAAATCAGGATTCAGGAACACATTGGGTTAATTAGGAGAAAGGATACACAACATCCAATATCCAAACATTTTTGCGAATGCCCTAGTGGAGGTCTTAAATTTTTTTAGATTTCTGGGTATCGACAGGGTCACATTTGGATCGTAGAGAATCCAAATGGATTTTCCTACTTAAAACTAGGAATCCAGATGGTACTGTATAAACATAGAATGGAATTTGAGTAATTTCCTTCGTGATTTGAGATTTTTGATGAATTAAAAACAATCATAAACAATAAATCAATGACAATTTGTATTTAAACAGTTTATTGAAATGTTTATTGAAATATGTATTAGAATATCTTTACAAAGGTCCTATGTGACAATTGTTGAAGATTGTGAAGATGCTAAACAATTGTTAGGATATTCATACTTATTCATACTTGTTTACTAGATGGATTGAAATCTTTAAATCTTTGAGTTTTCTTAAACAATTCGAAATGTTTTACATATATGCTATGGTGATTGGATGTAAAGGCTCTTGATGGAGATATATGAAGGATTTGTTTTATGTCAATTTTGTTATTGTTATCTCCTTTCCTTCTTTCTCTCCAAACTTCTTTCTTTTGCTTTTTGACCAATCCTTTCCCCTTCCTTTACCTTTCTTCCCCCCCCCCCCCGTTTCCTCTCTTTCCCCCTTCCCCCCCTTCCCCTTTTTCTCCCCGCCCCGCCCCTTCCTTTCCCCTCTTTCCCTTCTCCTCAATTCTTCTGTTCTGTCTCTTAGGAGGATTTAGAAGTTCATCATATTGTTTTTAATATTTCATACATTTTTCTTTTTACATTAGATTAGCTTTTTAATTGTGATTTAATAAATGTGTTTTTTATTTTTTATTTTTATGGTTAAACAAGGGAGATAATATGATAATGATGGTTGGATAGATTTCTGATTAGAACTTTTATTGTTGTCATATGTAATGTACTATAAGTTGGATGTGAATCCCTTACATGCTCTCCCTTCTTGAGGTGTCCATTATCGTGGATGGATTGCTCTGGTCTTCAGTCTCTCCTTCCCCACCGGTGGAGGAAGACGTGTCTGGGATCGATTGCTCTTGTCTGCTCCTCTTACAGTGTGGGAGGGGTTGTTCAGGAGTGGTGATCTCTTGTTGCGTCGCAGACTGCTCATGATGCGGGTTCTGTAGCCCACCCACGCTTTTGGTTTCATGGGATGGGGGAAGCATCATAGGGACGGTGACGCTCCTTTGAAGCGCCGGTTATTATCTGATTTGGCGCCAAAACGGAAAACACAGGTTGGGTATATAAGAACTGTATCTGAGCTATTTGTTATACTCCTTGACAAAGAACTACTGTTCGAAACGCGTAGGAGGTTGCTCTCCTCCATTTGTTGGATGTTTTTACATCAATAAACATTATTTTTTGTTATACTGGGACCCACTTCATTGGACTGTGCGCCAGTTTTCTCTTTTCTCTACAGCTATCTATATCTACTTGGCTGCACGTCTAACAAGAATTCAAAGGACCAGTGCAATATATAAGTACTTTTAACACTTTGAGGGGGACCATCCCCATTGGAGGTATTATGGGGGTTTATTGCTTGCCCCTACCTCAGGGATCTTTTGGCCCCACAGAGGATGTTATGTTTTATTAGCCTGAGTTCCTTTCTCCATCATTTATGTGATCAAACACTGGAGCGCAGTTGTCACTATAAATTTTAATAGTTATTTGGCACATTATTGTACTGTATGTGTTGTGGGTGGGGGGGGGGTTGATGTATTGAATGTATAGGTCAGGTTTATTTTTTTACATACAGGGTTGGTTCCTTTGGTCTGCGAGAGACCTCTGGAGACCACCTGAGGTCTCCTCAGGCTTCTCACGGGTACCAGGCTGCGTGATACACGGGGGACACCTGTGGGGAAGAACCAGTGGCCATACATCTGTGGGGCACCGCAGACTTGTGGGGACCACCCGTGGGTCCCCAGACCCCGTGGGAACCACCCGAGGCCCCTCAGACACCTGTGGGTCTGACCCGGGGCTCCCAGACATCCGCGGGCCTACTGTGGGGACCCAGTTGGGGCCCACGGTGACCCACAGAGACCACCTGGTATGTCTCTGAGGTGACCTGTCAGGCCCACCGGGGACTCACATGGGCCTGGGGTATGAACCCTGTATGTAAAAGAATAAATCATGTATTTATGGGGGGGCACAGGGGGTGGGTTATGTATTTAATAAATAGAATGATGTTTATTGTGGGGCTGTGTATTTTTTTTCTTGTGGGTACTGGGGTGGGGGAAGGTGGTATTGGCCTCAAGGGTATGTGGGTAGGCCTCCTGGCTGGGTAGTGGGTGAGGGTGGTTAGGCCTCACGGGGTGGGGGGTTAGTGGAGGAGGGTATGTAGGCCTCCAGAGTGGTGGGTGAGGGTGGGTTAACCCCTTAATGACTGCAGCGGTTAATAACCGCTATGGGGTTAGGGGACATTACATTGGATGTTTTTATTCTTGTGTATGTTTTGCAGCATCGGAGGGGGCATGGGCAGGAGGAGGATGAGGATGAAGATGGCCTTTATCGTGGGTAAGTGTAATATGTTTTTACTGTATTTATTGAAAGTTATATGTATTTAAAATGGGCAAATGTATTATTATCCATATGTGGATAATAGTAATTTTGCCCATTACTGTATTGTATGTGTTAGGGGGGTGTATTTAGTTATAAATATTGTTTATTATTTTTGGAGGCGCAACATTGGTACCGCAGGTCCGCGGGTACCCCGGGACTCCCGCGGGGACCCTGGGACAGCCGCGGGGACCCCCGGACTCCCGCAGGGACCCCCGCTTGGTGAGCCGGGGACCCCCGCCGGGTCAGCCGGGGACACCCGCGAGACCCCTGGGGTCCCTCGGGGACCCCTGCGGGATCAGCCGGGGACACCCGCTGGCCTGTTGTATGGGTTTTGCGCATGCAAAAATGAAAAGCAATAATTTTTTCTAAGTCCTGCTTTTTTTGCGTCTACCTTGAGCTGACGTGTTCTGATCAACGCAACTATCGCATACGCTAAGGTTGCGTTGCTTAGTGCATCCCGCTTAAGGGCAGAATTTAACGCAAACAGGGTTACGAACTAGCAAAGTTGGACTTAGAAAATTTCAGGAAAAAAGTCAGTTTTAGAGCGCAAAGTGCCTGTTTGCGTTGCTTACTGCATCGGGTTGAGCGCAACATCACGTTCTAAGAGCACTTTGCGCTCTAAAAGGGACTTAACGGAACTTAGTGCATGACCCCCATAGTTCTTCAGTGATTATTTTAGACAGAATCAGTCACTTTAATCATTTTGATGTCTCCATAGCTATGGTTTTCATACAGCATTTGGTATTTGGTATTTCATTCATCTCTAAAAGATGGTTTTCTTGAGCCCTGTCATGCTGCGCATGTATCACTGAAAGTGTGAATTCCTACTCCTCCAATATGATGAATACCAGTGTATCTTCATGTTTGACATATGGATATATAGACCTGTACTAGGGAATTAGACGTACAATATGGGGTTTGTAGATCTATTATTATGTGCTGTGTATTTTTAATATTCCTCCTTGACATGTCTATGGAATTGATTGGTATCTCTTTAGCACCCTTCACTAATACAGTATTTTACTGGATAAAGAACATGCATCCTTATATCCAGTGTTCGACAAATCACCCAAAAATCTACTCACCCAACCAAAAAATCTACTCGCCACCTAGTCCCGCCCCCCAACCCTAGTCCCGCCCCAAACCCCGCTTTAAAATAAAATATATAAATAAAATACATTTAATAAATTCCTAGTCAGAACATTCGTTTTTGACAAATGTATTTATTGTATTACATTATACTACAAATAGTCCTTGTTACGTGTGTGTGTGTGTGTGTGTGTGTGTGTGTGTGTGTGTGTGTGTGTGTGTGTGTGTGTGTGTGTGTGTGTGTGTGTGTGTGTGTGTGTGTGTGTGTGTGTGTGTGTGTGTGTGTGTGTGTGTGTGTGTAAGTAAATGTTGGATCTACAAATAAAAGCCAGATGTGAGTGACTAGTTTCCTGAACCCCTTAATCAGTGTCTGGACATCCCCACTTCACAATATCTAAAGCAGCAATCCTGCTTGGGATCTTACCTGATCCGCAGTCCCTCAATGTCCAGGTACCCGCATTCCCGCAATGTTATACATTGGAGGGGAGGTGTTCCCTACCTGTCTTCTGGGTTAGGGGGGGTTCCGATGTCTTCCATGTGAAGCTTGAGACAGATCTGGAAGAAAGCAGTATACATTATGTCGGTGTAGTATAGGGCAGTTAAGATATACAGGGTAAA
Organism: Ascaphus truei; assembly: GCF_040206685.1. Taxonomy (NCBI): domain Eukaryota; kingdom Metazoa; phylum Chordata; class Amphibia; order Anura; family Ascaphidae; genus Ascaphus; species Ascaphus truei. The sequence continues at coordinate 127,353,806 of NC_134483.1, forward strand.
TAAGATATCCAGGTCGAGAGTGTTTGACAGAGAGAGTGTGAGACAGAGAGAGTGTGGGTGAGAGATAGAGAGAGTGTGGGTGAGAGACAGAGAGAGTGTGGGTGAGAGACAGAGAGAGTGTGGGTGAGAGACAGAGAGAGTGTGGGTGAGAGACAGAGAGAGTGTGGGTGAGAGACAGAGAGAGTGTGGGTGAGAGACAGAGAGAGTGTGGGTGAGAGACAGGGAGGGGGGAGAGACAGGGAGGGGGGAGAGACAGGGAGGGGGGAGAGACAGGGATGGGGGAGAGACAGGGAGGAGATAGGGGGGGACTGACTGATGGGGGGGAACTGGGTGGGGAGATGGTGACTGACTGGGTGACTTTGACTGACTAGGTGGGGAGTGACTGATTGGGGGGTACCTCAGGTGTCCTACACACACACACACATATACACACACACATATACACACACACACTCCCCCATATATACACACACACACACTCCCCCATATACACACACACACTCCCCCATATACACACACACACACTCCCCCATATACACACACACGCACTCCCCCATATACACACACACACTCCCCCATATACACACACACACTCCCCCATACACACACACTCCCCCATATACACACACACACTCCCCCATATACACACACACACACACACACACACACACACACACTCCCATATACACACACACTCCCATATACACACACACACTCCCCCATATACACACACACACACACACACACACAAACTTCCATATACACACACACACACACTCCCCCATATATACACACACACTCCCCCATATACACACACACTCCCCCATATACACACACACACACACACACACATATACACACACACACACTCCCCCATACACACACACACACACTCCCAAATACACACACACACACACACACTCCCAAATACACACACACACACTCCCCCATATACAAACACACACACACACACACACTCCAATATATACACACACACACACACACACACACACACACACTCCAATATATACACACACACACACACACACTCACTCTACACACGGGGGGGTCGGAAGTGAGGAAAGGCCGCGACCAGCACCACCACCCTGATCCCTCCCCCTCCCGCTCCAATCTCCCGGCCCCGCGGGCTGACACGGGGATCGGGGTGAAGCGGGGACCTGAGGGGACATCCCCGCTCCAATCTCCCGGCCCCGCGGGCTGACACGGGGATCGGGGTGAAGCGGGGACCTGAGGGGACATCCCCGCTCCAATCTCCCGGCCCCGCGGGCTGACACGTGGATCGGGGTGAAGCGGGGACCTGAGGGGACATCCCCGCTCCAATCTCCCGGCCCCGCGGGCTGACACGGGGATCGGTGGTGAAGAGGGGATCTGAGGGGACATCCCTGCTCCAATCTCCCAGCCCCGCGGGCTGACACAGGGGGAAGCGGGGACAGGAAAACACCCCCGCTGCCACCTCCATAACTTCGGGCAGAGGGAGCGCCGGGGACAGGGGGAAAGCACAGATAATACTTACTGTGTCCTCCATGGGAAAAGAATGGCCGCTCATTGGGGGCTGGCTCATATAGAGCCTGGCCGCGCGCCCACAAAGCCTGGGAGCGCTTGCCAATCAGCTGTCAGGTAGGGGGATTTTTTTTGTTTTTTTCAGCGCGAGCAGGGAAATTTGAGCGCAAGCAGGGAAATTTAAAAAAACAAACACATGCGCTGCTTGGGCCAATATTTACTCGCCCAGAGGTTAAATCCACCCGCCCCGGGCGTGTAAATGTATAGGATTGTCGAACACTGCTTATATCTGTATTAGTGTAGACACATTTAGTGGGTTGGTAGCCTTACGTTTATATTCTGTGCATATTTCATGTGTTTTGATAACTGCTGTATTTGTCTCTTCCACCTGTTCCTGATTATGACATAATTTCATGAGATTACTTAACACAAACGATACGCAACATTAGACATACCCCTGATGAAGCCCCTGCGAAACGTGTGTAGCCCTGGTAAGAAATTGGGCTATTTTTCTATCCTCCTACTGGTATAAGCCCTTCTAAGGGCAGGCTGCCAGTAGTTATCATGGGTTTCCCCCACATCAAGCCATGCTCTGAGTGGTGGAAGTAGGTCACCTGACCCTGTGTGGAAGGCATAGACACAGGGGCAGTACCTGCTGATGTCATGAAGGGGAGGGCTGTCTCAATTTAGAAGTTGCCTGTTCCTGTCAGTGACAGTAAGAGTTGAGTCCTGGGTTCAGTCCTGAGCAGTCAGAGTGAGTGAGCTAGCTAGGTTCCTGAGGAGTAGGGCCTAGTGAGCTATAGGTGGACCAGTGCCTCTCATCCTGCCTAGGGGGTGAGGGAAGAGCTAGCCCCACTCTGAGCGCCCGCGGCTTGGGGTGGTGGCAGGGACACAGAGTACCCAGAGACCATCCTGAGGGTGTGCAGTCTGGTGGGAGAGAAGACCCTGTATCTGTGATACCACTGTGTTGCTGATGTTGCTGCTACTCTGCTTCTGTGTGCAATAAAGAGCTGCTGCTGATTTTACAAAGACTGACTGAGACTGGAATCTCTCATCCCTGTGTGGGAAGTTCTCGGTAAGGGTTCCACCCCATATCCCTGGGGCTTCACAGACATGGAGGCGTTGCACCACTGAGAAGAGATGAAAGCATTCACCCCAGAAACCTGGTCGTGTCATCCCCCACACCATCGCGGGAGACACAGGCCCTCCTGTTGCCAGCAGGTATGCACCACACCAAGACACGTAGCCAGACCTTAGTACACCTCAGGGGGTCCGATCTGCGACCGAGGTGGGGGGAGTGGTCTGAGGGCTACACGTGCGTAAGGTGATGTCATCAACAGACACCCTGAGGGTGGAGACCCTGTTTAGATCATCACTGCATTTGCAGCATGCAGCAGAGCTTCGACTTTGCACACACCGCACATAACGAACCGGCAACACGGAATGGAACTTACTCTGAATAAGCTTCAAAACCACTGGTCTCGAGAGGACAAGAACAGAAAAGGCCCCCCGTTATCTAGTACTCTACTCATGTACAGTATATATGACTTTATTAAAATCTAACCTTTATTGGGTATATATTAAAATAATGTGACACATGACTAACAAAACATAAACGACACTGACATTAATAATAGGTGAAGTTATACTCTAAATCACAGTAGTAATGTGTACTTGTCTGTACAGATACAGTATATTATCATAAGCCATAGAATGTGAACATCCTAAAGAATAAGGTCTTGTATGTCCACAGATAGCGCCCCAGGTGTAGTGTAAGTGCTTTTTGGTAAGATCTTATTAAATATCTTCAAAGCCTCTTTGAGATATGTGGTGACCACATACAGTAGTTTCATGTGTCACATTATTTTAATATATACCCAATAAAGGTTAGATTTTAATAAAGTCATATATACATGAGTAGAGTAATAGATAACAGGGGCCTTTTCTGTTCTTGTCCTCTCGAGACCAGTGGTCTTGTCTATTCATTAGCCCTAGGCACCTCTCATCCACTACACAGACTGTAACAAGAGCCATTTTCCCTCCCCCTTTCTCCCTACTAATATCGGTCCTGAATGAGCTTCACCACATTCAGCTGACCCAGGTGTAATCTTACCAATCCTAGAGACTGCTCTTAATGTTATTACACAGCAAACGGGACAGGGTTTTTCCCCATTAACCAATATGGTTGCTTGATCTATTTCACTCTGAGTAGTGTGGGTCTCTTTAAATCAATTCCTAGGCCCACACACTTAGTAACTAAGTTATGTACATTGTGGCAGTATTATACTACCTGGCTTCCTTTTGGTGTGTTTTGTAACTGTATTTTTCTGTCTTGTGTTTGACTCACATCATGAGATAGCTTGTTATTATTTTGGACCACGTTTTGCTACTTACTGTTCCTCTCTCTGAGCTGCTAATCATTTTGTGTATGTACTTCAATCAATTACACTGTACACCCTTTGCACCTTTGTACCCGGGTACATGCTTACATTTTTCTGTGAGGCGGTCACGGTGACTACCCCTCATGACTAATGGTCTCTGCCTTCACTCCACTTATATATTAGATTTAGTGGTACATATTGTAACCTGTGGGTGCTGCTTCTGTTGATGATTTTTTCTTTTTACATTTTTTTAACCTTTTGCATTGAGTTGTGCATGAATACATTTGCTTTGATACGTTTCACACACTTTTGAGTGCCCTTATCTTTTGTGGGAGTTTCTTTTCCTAGTCCTTTTTGGGGTTACCAGTGTTGTCTTGAATGCTTTCTTTATTAAATGCCAGTGCTATAGATAAAAAAATTGTACACAGGGTGCCAACAGGGGGGTAGAGTCAGAACCATTTTTGCGGGCCCAGAGAATGTGGGGGGCCTGGCTGACTGTCGCTGGAAGTAGGGCCCAGCCAGAGTTGCCGGGTCTCTGATTGCTGCTGCTGCTGGGTCCCAGCTCCCCCCAGCTGCCTTACCCCTCAGAGACTCCAGACATGGTGTAAAAAGGACAGCAATGGGATTTTATTGCATATAATACAGTTCAGGACTGTTGGTGCTGCTTCCCTATGACTATGGGTATACAGCAGGACATCGTGGGACAGACGGGCCTTTGGAGAGCACGCCTCTACATGATGACGTCATCAGAAAGAGAAGGGATGCCGGATATACGCTCGCGCATGCGCCTGGATGGGATGCCAAGATCTCCAGCGTGAGGAGCAGTGAAGCATTACAGCAAGCATGAGTGGGAGAGTCCGGATGTTTTTAAATGACTACACCTGGGTTATGGGCTATAAGTAGTGGACTATTTTTGTTTAGTATCATATCTTCACTTGAGAAAGACCAAGCTTGGCTTGTATATATACACATATGTGTGAATAAAAATGTTCCAATCGCACTGACTGTCAAGCAAGGTATTTAATGAAGAATGAAAATAGTTTTCAAAGTTTTCTTCTTTGCTACATATGTGCTTCGCTCTCCTACTAGATGATCCAAAAGGGCCTTCAAAATGATGAAAACAAGAGACACAGCACACCAGAAGTGAATAATAGATGGTGTAATATAAAAACACACAACATATACATGAACTTACATTTAAGAAAGTAAAAGTGGGTGCCACGAAGTCCAAGTTCGAGCTAGAGAGTCCATATTATGTAATTCTGTTGAGACCCGTTGCACCAAGTCCCTAGACAGACTGCTCGCAGCACCTCACGGCCGTGGAAACCACAAAATGGCAGCTTATCAGGTAATCCACTGGTAGGGCGTCTCAGCTATGGAGTCGCACAACACTCTGATGCTGGCGACAGGATTTGCCATTCGCCTTGCAGCTTTGCAAGTCTCCATCTAATCACGACCTCTGCATCTCTTTGCCAAACAGCTGTGATAACACTTGCATGATGACGTATAGGAACAGAGTGACATCGTCTACGCGTTTCACACTCACGTGCCTCTTCATTGGGTAAAGTCACTAGTCCAGGGCTCTTGTATTTATAGCAGTTGGATATAATTGGCCAATAAGTTAAAGCTGTGGCTTATAAAAAAAACTTAAACACATCAGTAACAGAGAAACTCAAAATCTCATCTTTGTAAGTACTTATAGTTTCACAAAGTAAATATATGTGAAGTGCAATATATTTAAACTTAATATATGTGATTAGTGAAATATACTTCCAAAATAGTACAATATAAGAGACATGTAGTATATACATAACGGCTAATTGTAATTAGAAAGAACTAGCAGATGTGTTTTTGTGAATACATTACATAATAATGTAAAGTGAATAAATGAATGAAAACAGGTCAGATGAATATGAATTTTCCTATAGAAGTGGATCAACATGTGCATGCAATTGGGAAAAGAACAAAAAATCCCATATGCAAATAAAAATGAAGGATTACCACTGTCAGTAATTGCAATTAATAAATAACGAGAGAGAGAGATACTGTGTTAGCGAGATTAATAATCAAAAATGAATAGACAATACCATTCTGTGGCTAACTAAAGGCTTTTATTTGTGCGAGCTTTCGAGATACACTGCTCTTCTTCCGGCGTTGTTACAATGAATAAAGCAGGCAAGGTTTAACTTAAAAACAGTGCATCTTGGAATGTTATCTGTGACTGAAAACTATCCCTCCCCCCTGTGGAGTATGCGATTTATGACTTGAGGTGTTAAATAGTCCCTGAATGTTAGTGATGTAAGAGTGTGTGTGTGTATGTATGTAAATATAAATTTCTAAAGTGCCCACAGTTTATACCGCGCTTTACAAAATTTCTGTGTCGAGTGGGAGTGTATACCAATGGTGTGGTTAGGTGTGGAAATGTAAGAAGGTGTTGCATTACTATATATATATATATATATATATCTCAACTGTAAATATGACTGTATGTTCATTTGCATGTCTTAGACAGGTATGCAGCCCTGTCTTTCACCATTATCGCCCAGCACACAGCACTTCCACTGCAGCAAGGGATTCTGGGAAATGACATGCAAACGAGCACACAGTGCCACCTTTTGTCTCAAGCTCATATTACACGAGCAACCCTTTACCCACCATAACCTTAATAAGTGTGGTATATATATATATATATATATATATATATATATATATATATAGACCATACGATACCGGTTGCAACACGACATCAAGGGACAGCACGCAGGTAAGTAAACCACCTTGAGAAAGGTCCCACTGGGGGACCGAAACGTCGGTTTTTGTGTCTTCTATCAAATATAGAACATTTTTGATTTACTTACCTGCGTGCTGTCCCTTGATGTCGTGTTGCAACCGGTATCGTATGGTCTGTTATTGCTTTATGGGATAAGCACCAAAACTTATTTACTTGCATATGGTGTGCCGGCTGTGCATTGGATTCTATATATATATATATATATATATATATATATATATATATATATATATAGAATCCAATGCACAGCCGGCACACCATATGCAAGTAAGTTTTGGTGCTTATCCCATAAATCAATAACAGACCATACGATACCGGTTGCAACACGACATCAAGGGACAGCACACAGGTAAGTAAATCATGAATTTTCTATATTTGATAGAAGACACAAAAACCGACGTTTCGGTCCCCCAGTGGGACCTTTCGCACCACCTTGAGAAAGGTCCCACTGGGGGACCGAAACATCGGTTTTTGTGTCTTCTATCAAATATAGAAAATTCATGATTTACTTACCTGCGTGCTGTCCCTTGATGTCGTGTTGCAACCGGTATCGTATGGTCTATATATATATATATATATATATATATATATATATATATATATAATGGAAATATTACTGTATGCTCATTTGCATGTCTTAGACAATTCTGCAACCCCGCCTTTCACAATTATCACCCAGCGCACACAGCACTTATGTGATAATGGCTAAACTATTGCCAAAATCAATGCAAATTCTTTACTAAACTAGCACAATCATTTTTAAATTCATAGAGGGAACAGATCCATTGGTTTGGATATGTAACCGAAAGGACACATATCAGGCCAGCCAGCCACATAATAACGTTAGATTTAACCATGGTTCAAAATCACCAAGGGACACAAATGAAAAATTGGGATGGACGCAAGTGTCAAGAAACCCACCCAAAAACCATTATGCCCCTTATCCTTAAAAAACTAATGGGAAGAAATACATTATGAATGCCCCTTCTCATATAAGGGAGAATTATGGAATTAGAAAATCTAGAGATCTTCCGAATAGAGTGGAAGTACACCTCCATAATAGATTCCAACAGGTTTTTTGGAGCCCGCTTCCAAGATCCAAGGGGGCCAGAAAGAAGGACCCCCTTTTTTGGGAACATTGGTTCCAAAAACCAAAAAAACAGTGTGGGGGTGGAGCACCCACCATTTCACTACCAATGGAATCCAATGAGAAGAAAAATAAGTTATCAAGAAAAGGAGTAGGAGGAGGGAGAAAGCCCACGCTCCAAAAGATATACCCAGAATTAGATGTACTTAGATCTAATGGGATTTCCAATTTCTCAAATGTTAGCTTGACATCCCATCAGATGAATGTACTGGGTAAGGGTTTAACTTTCTGTCCCTCCTCGACTCCTAAAGATTTTGACATGTATCTAGATCTCCAGAAATATATTTTAAAAAACTAACGCTCAAACGACATTTTAGTCAAATTGGCTATGCTGAGGTCACACAGGCAACTTCTGATGTTAATATACATCTCATTGATAGTACAGCTGAGGTAGCTGCCATTTCAGACCTTGTAGACTTATTAGAAGAAGGAGACACTATGGGGGATACTCCTTTATCCATTATTCATTCAGGTTTTAAACCATCTTCAATCTTTTACCTAAGGGGCAATTTGTTGAAATTTTCAGAAAATTGGTATAGGACGAATTTTTGAAACTCTGTTACAGTCAAAATAAATTTAAACATAATCTGAACCCACAGGAAAAAAATGCCACCCGAAAACTGAAAGATAATAATGAAATTGTTATTAGGGTGGCAAATAAGGGAAGGGGAATTGTTATTCAGAATAAGGCTGATTACCATCTTAAGGCTTGCCGTCTTTTACCGGACAAAGACTCTTATGCCCTTCTGAATACTAATCCAACTATAACCTACCTTAAAGATCTAAAAAAAACTATTAGATATGGCTGTTGCTAATCGAATTATTAATAAAAGAGAATATAAGTTTTTGTACATTGGGGAACCCAATAAATTCCACATTCCAAAAATTCATAAATCTTTAGTGTCACCACCTGGACGACCCATAGTGTCCGGGACAGACTCCCTCACCAGCAATTTATCAGCTTATTTTGATTTTTTCCTGGAACCTTTAGTTTTCAAACTTCCCTCTTTTTTAAAACATTCTGCACACATCATTCAAATTCTATCAGCTATAGAGTGGTCTGATACATACAAATTGGCCACATTGGATATGGCTTCTCTGTATACCTGTATCCCGCACATAGGCGGGTTAAGGCTGTGCAATATATTTTTAGAAGGCAATAACACCTTGCCCACCATCCAATGTGAATTCATATTGGAAAGTATCTTGTTCATATTGCAGCATTATTATTTCCTATGTGAATCTCAATTCCATAGCTATCTATTTGTTCACTAGAGGGTTAATTAAAATTGGGATCTGTTGAATCCAAGTTATACAAATTATTGTAAAACTTGGATTGTATTAGGGGAACAGACAGACAAAACAACCACCACACGGAGTATATGGGGGGATAGATCTAGTATCCATCCGAAAACTTGTTAACTGTTGGCCTTTAAATAGACCAAAATAAAGGTCTAAAAATTAGAGGGGGGGGGGGTGGGCACAAGCGCCGAGGGTTCCAGAGCCCTCTGAACTCCGCCGAGGACTCCTTCCTACCATCACCTCTAAACCTCAACCTCTAAGCTCAACCCCTTTCGTAGTAATTGCTTCATACAGGAAAAAGCAAAAAAAAAATAAACAAAGTAAACTTACATCTAAAATAATTAAATTAGAACAGGAACATAAAACACGCCCTTGCTCAAAGACTTACAAACTTCTCTGTCAGACTAGAGAGGAATTACATAAACTACGATTGGAGGATACAGAAAAAGCATTAAAATAGACCCGCCAGACTTATTATGATAAAGGTAACAAGGCAGATAAGCTTCTTGCCAGCATGCTGAGAGGTGTTAAAGCTAAATCACAAGTATCAGCTATAAAGCGAGGTACAGTAATGGGAAAATTACACATAATCCTTTCCAAATTGCTGGGGAATTTTCTAAGTTTTACAATAATTTGTATAACTTGGATTCAACAGATCCCAATTTTAATAAACCCTGTAGTGAACAAATAGATAGCTATCTCCAGGCATGCGAACTTCCAAAACTCTCCACGGAAGAACTGGAATGACTCAATGCTAAAGTTAGTCTGATAGAATTAACAGAGGTTATTATAGGTCTGAAGCCCTTAAAGGCCCCAGGGCCAGATGGCTTCTCAAATCTTTATTATAAAAAATACTGGGGAATATTAGCTCCATATCTTTTAGATATGTTTAATAGTTTCCTATCAGGCTCCCAGATCCCCTCGTAAATGGCAAAAGCAAATTTAGTAGTAATACCTAAAGAAGGAAAGGACCCAACGAGTTGCACAAATTACAGGCCGATATCGCTACTTAAAACAGACTTAAAGATACAGTACATAGTAAAATTAGAGCAAAAAGATTAAACCCAATTTTGCCTAGACTAATCCATAACGATAAAGTAGGTTTTATAAGCAAGCGTCATGCCTCAGATATTACACGTAAGATTATCAATATAATGGATTATGTTCAGTTTTCTAAACCCAAGGCGATGTTGCTGTGTCTAGACGCGGTAAAAGCGTTTGACAGACTTAACTGGGATTTTTTAGATAGAACTATGGTGGGGTTTGGCTTTTCAGACCCATTTTTAAGAGTTGTCCAAGCCCCTATGTGATGCCCCTACAGCTTCCCTAAAAATACCAGGGTGGGGGGGGGGGGGGGGGAGAACTAAATCAAATCAAGATCAGTAACGGGACCAGACAGGGATGTCCTTTATTCCCCCTGCTCTTCGCATTAACAATTGAACCGCTTGCAATTAAAATAAGGAAAAACACCAATATTTAGGGTAGCCAGATTGGCCAGGAAATTTTCAAATTATCCCTTTTTGCTGATGATATTGTCCAGACAATTTCCAACCCCCTGACCTCATTTCCCAATTTACAAAATGAGCTCTCTAGGTTTGGTTTGTTCTCAGGTTATAAAATTAATTCGACAAAATCAGAGGCTTTAAATTTAACTTTACCAAACTCCGAGGTTAAACTAATCAAATGAAACATTAATTACCATTGGAATAAGGTGAGATTTAAATATTTGGGGATTTTCCTCCTAAAATTTTTTCAAGCTCTTTATAAAAATAACTACCCAGAACTTTTCACCAAATTAAAACGGTATCTCCTTCTTTGGAACGGCCACCAAATCTCCTGGATAGGTCGTATTATATCAGTCATGATGAATATTCTCCTGAAACTGCTTTACTGTTTTCAGACACGTCCAGTTTTTATCCCGACAAAATATCTAAGGGATTTACAGAATAAAATTATGCAATTTATTTGAGGTAACAAACGACGTAGAGTGCCGAGATCGGTTATGCTCGCCCCCAGAGAAAGAGGAGGCCTAGCGGTTCCTGATATCAGGAAATATTATTAAGCCGCTCAATTGAAACAGGTGGTCTTCAGGCATGCTCGGGAAGGTCAATACTGGTGGGTTGATATCGAAAATAGATCTATTAAATCAAGGGCACTCCCGGCTCTTTTATGGAATAATAAGCCGACAAAGGGTCTAAAACCAGACCTTTTTAACTCGGAAGTAATAACATTTTCTATAAAGATTTGGAATAAGGCCAAAACCAATGTTCAATTAGCTTCATCTCCTTCGAAACGTACCCCTATTTTTGATAACCCGAATTTTAGCCCCGGCTGTCCATTGGTATTTTTGATCTATGGAAGGTTAATGATATCAGAGATGTGGGAGATATGCTTTTGAGAGGTAAATTACTAAAGTGTAATGATTTTTTTCAGATACTCTGACACAGGAGAAGAGATGTTAAGATTTATGCAGGTTTCTCACTATCTTAGGCAGCTGTCCCCAGCTGGGTCTTTCTCAGAGTGCACAGTATGCAAAGAATTATGCAGGAATAGAAACTATCAGTGGGGACTTATGTCAACTATTTATCAACTTCTTAGCTCTCGTGAATTTAAAGCTCCCTGCATCGATATATGGTTCAATGGGCCCAGGATTTCCAGGTGGAGATTTCTTAGGAGGACTGTCAAACTATGTGGACCAATGCAACGAATACATCACTATGCACAATATCCAAAGAAAATATTTCTAAAGTTATTTTCAGTGGTATCTGACACCCTAGAGGTTGAGGCAGATTTACCCAGAGACCACGAATCTCTGTTGGAGGGGTTGTGGAGGTGTTGGAGACATGGCCCATATTTGGTGGCTCTGTCCCAAAATGCAAAGGTTCTGGGGAGTAGTGCAGAATTTAGTGCGAGAGACATTTGGTATAAGGATCCCTCTAGACCCAATTATAATGGTTCTGGGTAAACCGCTAGATAATTTATATGAAAATAAATATAAATTATTGTTACATATCCTCACCGCGGCTAGGCGTGCGATCGCCGGGGCCTGGAAAAAGCCTCTACCTGCCTCCAGGAGAGAGATTATTTTGAGAATAAATGAGGTGCAATCTATGGAAAGACTAACAGTGTTGGTTAGACATACCTCAAGAAAATTCCATAAGGTCAGGGAACCCTGGAACTCTAGGGGAACTAGATGATCTGTTTAGTTACAGTGGAAAGGAGGGTGGTGTGTTTTTTCTTTCTTCCCAGAGTTGGTCATTCTATATGATATTTGGAGTTGGGACTGCTCTGTGCCGTTATATTTTTGAATTTGTTGTATTACTGGATTTTTGTTCTCTCTGTGATACTGATGTAAATTTGGTGGTACCCTCCCCCCTCCCTTTTCTATTTCTGTATTCTTTTCCTTATGTTTTTTCAAAAATTCAAAATAAAAAATAAGTTTAAAAAAAAAATCTATTTTGCCTTAACTTTGGTGCCAAATCTAAATCCCACATTTTCACAAGTCATGAGGCCTAATGGGTGCTATAAGTGTTCAGGTTGTAAAGCTGTTGTATCAATGAGACCTGCAAAGTTTGTCAAGTCCTTTGTCACTGAACGTGCAAAGTACCTGCCTAAACAGGTGAGAGAACCCCTTTTCAACAAGCACTCATATTGGGATTGATACAAGAAAGTTCATTAAAAATACCTTTATTAGTGTATATGGGTAAAATAAGTGAAGTACGTAAACACTCAACACAATTAAAATACGTATTAAACTAAATGTCTCTAAGTCCGAATCGTAGACTAATAGAGGTTGCTATTTGAAGGAATATGATGTATCTGGCACCATGTGCAATAAAGAGTTTTAATATTGCATAGTAAATTAGATAGGGTGCCTAAGTGTGATGTGTGTATTTTTGTTGAAAGGGTCTGGTGTGTGTTACATGAGTGAAGGTGTCAATCACACCGCTTTCAAATCACATCTGATTAATATGTGGTTCAATGGCAGTCTGTAAAGTGTAATATAGCTAGTACATTACTGGCCAGACCAACATTGTATATGCTGATTGTGGCCTAGTGGGAGTCGATTATTAGAGAGACCACCAAAGGGTTAGTATATATCCTTCAATGCAACGCTGGGTCAATTAAAATGTCAAAGAAAAAGGCTACTATGTAGCTAGGGGTGGTGAGGCTATATTGTGGGAACTGTTAAGGTGTAACAATGTTATAGTTGGTTCCCCCTGGTCAGTAATTATTCCAAGGTTATTATAGCCTCACATGTGCTCAAACCAAATTAATATAGTAAATAGATAAATACATAATGAAATGAATCACTGCTCGTATCCCCTGTGAAGGTGGCAAGTGTGTATCTGAATAGGCTTGCTGGTATACAGATAGATAAGTATGGCCAATTATAAACGGTTTACTTCAGCTGCCTATAGGACAAAAAGCACTCTATCTCTGCAGACTTATGTGGATGGTTTCACATTTAGCTTATAGGGCGAGTGCGCCCTGTCTGCTGGGTAGAGACAATAAGGTATGATAGAGATGGTGCCCTGCAGCCGTTCGGTAGAGTACCCTCTACAATACAGGGGTGCTGTTGGGGGCTACTATCTCGGAGCGTTTAATCTCTGCTCACGAGTGGCGACATCTGTTGAGTTTCCGCCCGGCATGGTGTATTAATGAACACCGCTATGAGTAAAGTTGCCGGGTGGAGCTCGGAGTGAAGCTGCGGCTATTGTCCGCGCTCTCTAGACAGACGTCGCCGCACCAGTGCACGTGCTGACGTCACAGAGGACCGCCCACCGACGTACGTTTCGCGTCACACTGACGCTTTCTCAAGGTGGCCCCGCCTCTACGTTTGCCAACAGTTTAAATAGCCAAGCGTTGCTATAGTAACGATCGCACTTGGGTAAGTATATCAATTTAATAAAAACAATGGTTTGTGTTGATGTTTCTTGTTGTTTAAACTATTTATTTAATTATAATGGCTGGCTATTGGTGAAACCATGTTCAAAATAGAACCCTTGTTAACTCAGGTAAGTGAATGGAGATAATACTCTTTAACAAACATGATGATGCTGTAAGAGTTCAAGCTGGGTAACTCATGCTATCTGTAGAGTGTAGATATCACAGGTAAATTGGGACTAGTGACAGCCAACAACTTGCAATGATATACAGAATTCAGATTTACCTTGTGTAAATGTTTTGTTGTTATATTTATGGGCAATATACAGGCTGTATATGGCAAATGAAAACTCATGTTTCCTACATGCTAAGCCAAAATTCTTAGATGGTGCCATCATAGATGTGTGGTTACTACAAGCACATATTATAGAGTGGATGGTCACTAAAAGTGAACTCTGTGAGTTGTCGAAGTAGTGGGGTGAAGGTACGTTAACAGATGGATAAGTCTTGCATTTGCTGTATAGATGCATAGATACAGTAGATGCACAGAGTGTATTAATCCTATCCTATAAAGGGGGCAAACATAAAACCTTCATTGAGGCCCTGGGGATACAACGTTCCCAGGGTATAAATCCACTTTGCTTCTTTTTTGAGCAGCTCTCGGTCCCAATCGCCCCTTCTGATGGTTTCGGGGAGTTGGCAGATACCTTTGAAGCGTAGCTTAGAGTAATCTCCATCATGCGTGTTGTTAACATGTTTGGCCAGTGGGGTATCAGATTTATTCCGAATTGACCCAATGTGCTCTAAGACCCTTCGTCTTAGTTGTCTGCTGGTTTTCCCCACATATTTTCTGCCACACATGCAAATAGCTTGGTAGATCACTCCGGTTGTTCTACAGTTCACGAAGTTACGCATGGTAAATGTTCGACTGCCATCCCAATTGTCAAAGGTTTTTGAGACATGAGCATACTGACAGGCACGGCAGCCCTGGCATTTATAGTTACCAGGTAGTCTCTTGTCTAACCAGGTGCCAGTGGTGTTAGGTTGAAGGTGGCTGTGAACCAGGAGGTCTCTGATATTAGTTGATCTCCTGCTAACCATAGTAGGTCTAGGTAGTAACACCTCCCTCAGATCCGAGTCCTCTACGAGGACATGCCAGTGTTTGTTCACAATTTCAAATATGTTAGACCATTGTCTATTGTGAGTGCCTATCAGGCGTATGATTTTACGTTCTCGTTGCTTGGGGTTGGGATGTAGTAATGATGCTCTATGAGTGTTTTTAGCTCTGTTGTAAGCTTTATTCAAGTTGTTCTTGCTGTAGCCTCTGGCGAGGAAGCGTTGACGCATAGAGCGTGCTTGTACTTCAAATTCCTCATCATTCGAGCAGTTTCTTTTTACTCTTAAATACTGGCCAGTTGGAATGCCATGGATGAGGTTTTGAGGATGATGGCTTCTTGCATGTAGGAGGCTGTTGGTGGCTGTTGTCTTGCGATGGATAGTGGTTTCTATCCTCCCATTGCTTGCACGTGTTATTCTTAGGTCTAAGAAAACTATGCTATCAGCCCCTATTACATAGGTGAGTCTTAAATTGAGAGAATTCTGATTGAGTTTATTGATGAACTCGATAAACAGCGTGCGTGGTCCTTGCCATAGGATGATAATATCATCTATGAATCTGGCCCATAGAATGATGTGGTTGGTATATACATCATTCTCTTCGGTGAACACTATCTCGGCCTCCCACCATCCCAGGTACAGGTTCGCATACGATGGGGCACATGTCGTCCCCATTGCTGTTCCCTGCACCTGGTGGTATAGTTTACTGTTGAAGAGGAAATAGTTTCTTGTTAGTACGAACCGAAGTAGTTGTTCTACGAATTTGTTATGATTCATATATAGCAGGCCTCTGGTTTTCAGAAAATATAGCGTAGCATTTATGCCATTTTCATGGATAATTCTAGTGTATAGGGCCTCCACGTCCATGCTTATAAGGAGTGTGTCTTCATCAATTACGATATCGTCAATTCTTGTAAGGATGTCAGTAGTATCTCTCAAATAAGAGGGCAGTGCCACCACAAATGGTCTCAGTATTTTATCTAGATAGACACTCGCTTGTTCACTCAAGTTGTTAATTCCGGAGACGATTGGTCGTCCCGGTGGTGGACTGATAAGCTTGTGAATCTTCGGGAGGCTGTAAAAGGTAGCTATTTTTGGGACCTTATTGTAAATACAGTTGAATTCTCGTTTGTTTATCACTTTTTCTGTTAGGCCCAAATTCAGAATGGTCAGAAGTTCTTGATTGTATTGAGTGGTGGGGTCTTTGGCTAAAACTTCATAGCAAGTTTGGTCGGACAAGAGTCTAAGGTTTTCTTTGATATAGGCCTCTCTTTCCAAGATGACAATATTCCCCCCTTTATCAGAGGGTTTTATTACTATGGATGGGTTGGAGCGTAGTTCATTGAGAGCTGCTCTTTCATGGATGTTAAGGTTGCCAGTATTTTTGGCATATCTTATTTTCTCCAAGTCGGTAACAACCAATTTGGTGAATACCTCTACATTGGGGCAAATCCCTGGTGGTGGAATGAAAGTGGCTCTGGGTTTCAGATCGGTAAATGGTCCTTCACCAGTAGGTCTATTTGACTCTTCTTCGAGTGAGGTGAGTGCGGTCAAGTTCTCGCGGTCTAGTTGGTCAAGATCTAATAGACCCATGTTCTTATACATAAAGTCCTCTCTGCGTTTAAAGAACTTATGTAACATTAGGTTTCGGCCAAAGAAATTGACATCTTTCACCCATTCGAAGATATTCAGGTCCGATGTAGGTGAGAAAGAGAGGCCCATAGAGAGTACTTTCACATGGCAGTCATCTAATACCATTGATGAAAGATTGATAATTTGACTGCTATCTTCCTGGGGTGTTATTAGTACCGACGTCTCCTTTTCGGTCTCCTTCTCCCATTCTGGCCTCTGAAACCCCATATCTCTCTGTCTCGAAGACCGACTCCTCTTCCCCCTTCTTGTCTTATATTTGGATCGGGGAAGGGTATTTGGCCATCTGTGTCCTTGTCTAAAAAAGAGGTTCTACCTACTTCTGCCCCTGTGTGTCGTGACTCTCGTTCACCCTCATCATTCGAGGTGTCCCAATCTGTACTTGAGTCACTGTGTGCGGGTCTAAATGGTTTCTTTGGGTTATTGTGTTTAAAGACATATCCCTCCGTGTAATCCTTTTTGTCACGTAAATACTTGCGCTGTTTACGTGCTTTGAGATCATTTGTAAACTTAGATACATTGTTTTTAAATTTGATCTCTAATGCTATAAAATCTTCGGATTCTTTCCAAGTTGGAACATCAACTAGGCATTTATTCAGTTCCTCAGTTGTAATAGTTAATTTCTCTTTTTCATGGGTTACAATCAATTCCATTAGGTTAATTGAGCACTGAATTAGAATCTTTTCCCAGGATTTGAAAAAGTCACTGTCTGTGGGTGGGACGGATGGGGCCAAGTTGACCCGCAATCCCCTTGGTATTATGTTGTTCTTCAAGTAATTCTCTATGCTTGTGATTTCCCACCACATTTTTGCCTGTTTTATACGTAATCGTTCAAGATTTATAAAGTAACTTTTGATGTCGTCATTGGGGGAGGAATTAATGATGGTCTCAGATGAAAACACATCACTGGCCTCCTGTTGCCACGAAGAGAAGTCTGAGATGGTTGTCAAGAAGCCTGCCATATTAGCAAGGACGTGCTTAGAGCTATAAGAATGCGGGGTAACCGCTATCGTATGTAATAATAGGGAGTGAAGGGGGGAAAGGATGGTAAGCTCTAGCTACTGTCTGTGATACGGTGCCAGGGGTGAGAGGATCATTGAACGTGCAAAGTACCTGCCTAAACAGGTGAGAGAACCCCTTTTCAACAAGCACTCATATTGGGATTGATACAAGAAAGTTCATTAAAAATACCTTTATTAGTGTATATGGGTAAAATAAGTGAAGTACGTAAACACTCAACACAATTAAAATACGTATTAGACTAAATGTCTCTAAGTCCGAATCGTAGACTAATAGAGGTTGCTATTTGAAGGAATATGATGTATCTGGCACCATGTGCAATAAAGAGTTTTAATATTGCATAGTAAATTAGATAGGGTGCCTCAGTGTGATGTGTGTATTTTTGTTGAAAGGGTCTGGTGTGTGTTACATGAGTGAAGGTGTCAATCACACCGCTTTCAAATCACATCTGATTAATATGTGGTTCAATGGCAGTCTGTAAAGTGTAATATAGCTAGTACATTACTGGCCAGACCAACATTGTATATGCTGATTGTGGCCTAGTGGGAGTCGATTATTAGAGAGACCACCAAAGGGTTAGTATATATCCTTCAATGCAACGCTGGGTCAATTAAAATGTCAAAGAAAAAGGCTACTATGTAGCTAGGGGTGGTGAGGCTATATTGTGGGAACTGTTAAGGTGTAACAATGTTATAGTTGGTTCCCCCTGGTCAGTAATTATTCCAAGGTTATTATAGCCTCACATGTGCTCAAACCAAATTAATATAGTAAATAGATAAATACATAATGAAATGAATCACTGCTCGTATCCCCTGTGAAGGTGGCAAGTGTGTATCTGAATAGGCTTGCTGGTATACAGATAGATAAGTATGGCCAATTATAAACGGTTTACTTCAGCTGCCTATAGGACAAAAAGCACTCTATCTCTGCAGACTTATGTGGATGGTTTCACATTTAGCTTATAGGGCGAGTACGCCCTGTCTGCTGGGTAGAGACAATAAGGTATGATAGAGATGGTGCCCTGCAGCCGTTCGGTAGAGTACCCTCTACAATACAGGGGTGCTGTTGGGGGCTACTATCTCGGAGCGTTTAATCTCTGCTCACGAGTGGCGACATCTGTTGAGTTTCCGCCCGGCATGGTGTATTAATGAACACTGCTATGAGTAAAGTTGCCGGGTGGAGCTTGGAGTGAAGCTGCGGCTATTGTCCGCGCTCTCTAGACAGACGTCGCCGCACCAGTGCACGTGCTGACGTCACAGAGGACCGCCCACCGACGTACGTTTCGCGTCCATCTCTATCATACCTTATTGTCTCTACCCAGCAGACAGGGCGTACTCGCCCTATAAGCTAAATGTGAAACCATCCACATAAGTCTGCAGAGATAGAGTGCTTTTTGTCCTATAGGCAGCTGAAGTAAACCGTTTATAATTGGCCATACTTATCTATCTGTATACCAGCAAGCCTATTCAGATACACACTTGCCACCTTCACAGGGGATACGAGCAGTGATTCATTTCATTATGTATTTATCTATTTACTATATTAATTTGGTTTGAGCACATGTGAGGCTATAATAACCTTGGAATAATTACTGACCAGGGGGAACCAACTATAACATTGTTACACCTTAACAGTTCCCACAATATAGCCTCACCACCCCTAGCTACATAGTAGCCTTTTTCTTTGACATTTTAATTGACCCAGCGTTGCATTGAAGGATATATACTAACCCTTTGGTGGTCTCTCTAATAATCGACTCCCACTAGGCCACAATCAGCATATACAATGTTGGTCTGGCCAGTAATGTACTAGCTATATTACACTTTACAGACTGCCATTGAACCACATATTAATCAGATGTGATTTGAAAGCGGTGTGATTGACACCTTCACTCATGTAACACACACCAGACCCTTTCAACAAAAATACACACATCACACTGAGGCACCCTATCTAATTTACTATGCAATATTAAAACTCTTTATTGCACATGGTGCCAGATACATCATATTCCTTCAAATAGCAACCTCTATTAGTCTACGATTCGGACTTAGAGACATTTAGTTTAATACGTATTTTAATTGTGTTGAGTGTTTACGTACTTCACTTATTTTACCCATATACACTAATAAAGGTATTTTTAATGAACTTTCTTGTATCAATCCCAATATGAGTGCTTGTTGAAAAGGGGTTCTCTCACCTGTTTAGGCAGGTACTTTGCACGTTCAATGATCCTCTCACCCCTGGCACCGTATCACAGACAGTAGCTAGAGCTTACCATCCTTTCCCCCCTTCACT
This sequence comes from Ascaphus truei, assembly GCF_040206685.1. NCBI lineage: Eukaryota > Metazoa > Chordata > Amphibia > Anura > Ascaphidae > Ascaphus > Ascaphus truei. Next base: position 127,373,919 of record NC_134483.1, read on the forward strand.
CCCTATTATTACAAGTCCTTTGTCACTAATGAAAGCTTAAAAGAGGAATCATTTATCAACTGCAATAGCAAATTTGTAATTTATGTATTGTAATGTGACTGTGGAAACTAATATGTGGATAAAACCATTAGATGTCTCAAAATTCAGATTTTTAAGCATTTTAGGAATATTAAAAATATTGAAAAAAACTTTATAGGTAAAAGGAAACCCCTAATCTTCCTCCTGGACCATTTTCATGCTGTCCATGGTAATAATCCACAATCACTGCATTTTTCAGCTATTGAATCATTGAAAGACAACATTACTTACTTCATAGAGAACAATATTGGATTTTCAAGCTTAGAACCATGCACTCATTGGGCTTTAACGATGTAGTGGATAATACCCTATTTCTTAAAAAATAATGTGTGTATTATTCATACCTGGTATACAATATGATGTTTACATGAGCTTTGTAGTTTTTTATTTTTGTTTCATTTTTGGTTACGTATCCAAACCAATGGATCTGTTCCTCTATGAATTTTACAATTAATCTGCTAGTTTTAATAAAGAATTCACATTGATTTTGGCATTAGTTTAGCCATTATCACATATGTATAAATGTACAGTATATATGTTTTCACTTGTTGATTCATTTATATATAAGATGATTATGGTGTTTTTATTTATGCTTGTACACACCTATATGTGTTATTTTTGAATTTCAATTAGTGGTAATCCTTCATTTTTGTTTGCATATGGGATTTTTTGTCCTTTTCCCAATTGCATGCACATGTTGATCCACTTCTATAGGAAAACTCATATTCATCTGACCTGTTTTCATTCATTCACTTCACAGAATTAAGTTTATTCACAAAAACACACTGTAACGCTCGGCCTGCCCACAAGCCAGACGAGACCCCGGGACTGAGGTGGAAAGGGATAATACCACACACCTAACAGTAAACGGGGGCACGGCCGGAGTGTGGAAGTAGTGTAAATGATCTGGGTAACAACAATAGAAAGATTACCGTACTAGCCAACTCCAGCGGTGGTAGGTATAGTCCGTAAGCCAATGGTCATGGAATGGAGAGAGCAGCGTAGTTGAGTGTCCATAAGCCTGGGTCGTGGAGTGGAGAGAGCAGCGAAGTAGATTGTCCGTAAGCCGTGTCCAAGGGATATAGAAGTCTGCAAGGTAAAGAGTCCAACGCCAAGTCCAAGGGTACCAGAGAGCAGCATTAACGAAGTCCAAAGCCAAAGGTCAATATCCAGGGAGGTCAGCAGAATATCCAGGGACAGGAACAGGGACTGAAAGACAAAAGGGGCCAGGCAACAGCAGACAGCACCAAGGTACAGAAGCTATGCAGAGCAAGGAGGTAATGGTGAGGGGAGACTAAACAGGGTGTTGGGACCTATCAGAGGAAGGAGAGGAACGGAGGAGTGGTCAGAGGAAGGACCTGATAGGAGGGAAGTGTTTGGGAAGCTGGGGCCTATTGGAGCAGGGGGAGGAACGGAGGAGCGGCCCGGGGGAGGACCTGATAGGGGAAAGGTGTCTGGGTAGCTGGGGCCTGTCACAGCAAAGGGAGGAGCGGACGAGCGGCCCGGGGGAGGACCTGATAGACGAAAGGTGTCTGGGTAGCTGGGGCCTGTCACAGCAAGGGGAGGACCGGAGGAGCGGCCCGGAGAAGAGCCTGATGGGAGAGAAGGGCCTGGGGGCGGACCTGACGGGGAAGGGACAGGGAAGCACGTGGAGTGTGCGCCGCGTCATCGGGGGCGGAGTCAGGCGCCCGGCGCCAGAAAATGACACGGAAGTGTGGGGGCAGCGAGAGAGGGAGCCGCAAGGAGCGAGGTATGCCGCCGGGGAGCCTGGGCAGCATGTAAGAGAGGTAAGGAGGTGCTGGCAGCGGGTATGCCCGCAGCGCGGATCCTTACACACACTTGCTAGTTTTCTCTAATTACAATTAGCTGTTATGTATATACTATATATCTCTTATATTGTTCTATTTTGGAAGTATAGTTCACTAATCACATATATTCATTTTTAAATATATTGCATTTCACATATATTTACTTCAAGTGGCACTACACTCAAGTAAGCACTTACAAAGATGAGGTTGTGAGTTTCTCTGTTTCTGTGTGTATTTAAGTTGTTTTTATTAGCCACTGCTTTATCTTATTGGTCAATTAAATCCAACGGGTATAAATGCCTTGCCACTAGTGACGTTACTCCCTGAAGAAGCACGTGAATGCAAAACGCGTATAGGTCATCTCTGTTCCTATACGTCATCAAGCAAGCGTCATCACAGCTGTTATGCCGCTCGGCTCTCTATCTCACAGAGACACAGAGCTCGTGATTAGCTGGAGACTAGCACAGCTGCAAGATGGACGGCAAATCATGTCGCCAGCATCAGAGTATAGCACGACTCCACGGCTGAGACGCCCTAACAGTGGATTAGCTCATAAACTGCCATTTTGTCATTTCCACGGCCCCCAGGTGCTGCAAGCAGTTGGTCTAGGGACCTGGTGCACTGGGTCCAAACAGAATGACATCATTTGGGCTCTCTAGCTCTCACTTGAACATCGTGACATCCACTTTTATTTTCTTAAATGTAAGTTCATGTATATGTTGTGTGTTTTTATATTACACTATCTATTATTCACTTCTGGTGCGCTATGTCTCTTGTTTTTGACATACTTTATATATGTCATTATATATATATATATATATATATATATATATATATATATATATATATATATATATATATATATATATATGAGATATAAAGTAGCGCCAATAATGATGTGATACCAATTAAGGAATATTAAAAAAAATATAGAGGGATAACATCCTAAAAAATATTAAAAATTATATTATAATAATATATTAATAATATCGTATGTGCTCAATAAGTGAATAAATTATATATCACATCAATATGTAATAAACAATAAAAAAAAATGGAAAGAAGTGGTTAACCAGACCTTTTCAAATGAAGTCCATCAATGGTGAACAATAAATTCTGGTGTGGGGGTCTCCGGCAGCTCTCAGATAGGATGAACCACATCCAAGGATTACCTATGGGAAAAAGAGAAGAGAGAGCGCATGCCCCATAGCGTAAAATTGTACATTTATTGGAAAAGGGGGGGGGGGGGGAGAAAGGGAGGAGGGTGAAAATTCACTCATAAAGATACATGAATAAAAAACAATGTGTGATAAAATCACCACCAATCTGGTCAGTCAGCATCCACTGTAGAATCAGTTGTCCAACTCTCACTTGACACTGCAGACAGATGGTACAGTAACTGATGCAAGACTCCAGAGGGTCCTTCCGACAGGCAAGTTTCTGGAGGTCAAATGGTGTCTCCTACAGCAGCTGGCCGCAATGTTGATCTGCGCTCGATGCGGCCCGTCATGCGCATGCATGGTGACGTAATGCCGCTCCCTGACGCGTTTCGTCACGTAACTGCGACTTTCTCAAAGGGTTGCTGGTTGGTTGTATGCTAGCTGTATATTTAAGTCCACATGGTTGCTAGGCAACCCTTTTCTGCCGTATGATTGGTTAAAAATCGTGACTAATTGTCCTATCAGCTCTTGTAGCAGGCACTGGGTCAACTAATGCTAGCAAATGGTCTGGGACACACATGAAACTAATTGCAAACGAAGCTAAACAAATGAATGAACCACAGATGGATCGGATCTAACAACAATAGAAATAATAAAAACAATATTGACATAACTGTCTAATGATAAGGAGAGGAAACGAAGCAAATAAAAAACTAAATGTGACCATCACATTAAATTGGTCACCATAGAGCGATGTATATGCTACAAACAACTTAAAAAATAATTAAATATATAAAATTTGTTAATAAAGCTAATAATAAATTAAATATAATTATGAATTGCCTTGAACATTATAAATGGGTATATACATTGCTCTAGAACAATATTTAGGAAATTAAATCATGAATGATATTAATTATATAAATAAATGAATAATAGTTCTTACATCCATACTTATGTTTCTATTTGAAGTCTGCAATTATCATCATGTGCAGTTATTTCTGAGGTTTCATTTAGGCTACAGCATATAAACTTTACAGACACTAGGGACTCCAACCCTGACGAAGTCAAGTGGTGACGAAATGCGTTGGGACCCGGATGGTACAGACGTATTACGTCTCTGTGAGCGGTCTGTGTATGGAGACACCACCGCTACACTACTGCTACAATGTAGCTTAGATGGTATCGTTGGAATACGGGCTGTATTGGATTCCTGGACACTTCCAAGTTGCAACACTATTGATGTCTGACAGTCTGCAGTTGATGCTTCACAGATGAGTATGATCTACCTGAGTCACTATCTCTCAAACGCGCATGATCTAGCTCCACTTGTGAGTGTGCTACTTTACTTTCATCTTGGCAATAATTGTTATACAGATTTATACTATGTGGCACGTGCTTCTCTTTTCTTCTCTTCTCTTCAATTTATATATATATATATCTTATACTATATTAGTGAAAGCACTGTATGCCTGCCTGCCTGCCTGCCTGCCTGGATGTCCGGTGTCCCTAGGGGAAATCTCATTGGTCCCTTGGCCCGCCCCCGCACACCTCTCATTGGCCTGAGGCGGAGTGATGGGCCAAAGGACACACAGGGACACACACACACACAGGGACACACACACACACACGGACGGACGGACACACACACATACACACAATCCCCTCCCGGTGCCCCTCACTCTCCCCCGTCAGCTGGACCGCACCTCAACTTCCACCCCCCCCCCACCCTCCCTGTGCCCGAACTTACCCGGAGTCCCGTGTACACACACACACATTCCCACCCCCCCCCAAGCTCACACACACCTCACCCCCCCCCCCCAAGCTCATCCCCCCCCCAAGCTCACACCCCCCCCCCCCCCAAGCTCACACCCCGGCGCCGCTACAGTCAGCAGGGGAGCAGAGCGAGCGCCCGGGACACACGCGGGGGAGCGGCCACAACACACGGCCTCCCGCCTCACATCCACGTGGGAGCGGCCGGATGAGTGAGGCAGCGGCAGGATGGGTGAGGCAGCGGCAGGATGGGTGAGGCAGCGGCAGGATGGGTGAGGCAGCGGCAGGATGAGTGAGGCAGTGGCTGGATGAGTGAGGCAGCGGCAGGATGGGTGAGGCAGCGGCAGGATGGGTGAGGCAGCATACCCACGGGCCTCGCCGCACACTCCTCGGCACTGCCTCACCTCTCCCACCCCCCCTCACAGCAAAGACCAGCCTACCCGGCGCCGCCTGCAACGCTCCTCGGCACTGCCGCCTCACCTCGAGCCGGAGGGCAGCGGGGGGGCTCCCGTCCTGCAGGAGGCCTCACCTTGAGTCGGAGGGCAGCGGGGGGGCTCCCGCCCTGCAGGAGGCCTCACCTCGAGCCGGAGGGCAGCGGGGGGGCTCCCGTCCTGCAGGAGGGACCCCACACATGCCCCGTGCTGCTCTCCCCCCTCCACATGTGCTCTCCCCCCCTCCACATGCTACGTGCTGCTCTCCCCCCCTCCACATGCCCCGTACTGCTCTCCCTGCAGCTTCCACACATTCCTTCAGCGCCAGCCTCATCCCTCCATACACACACACACACACACACACTATATATATATATCTCTATACATAAATATATATATATATAATATATATATATATATATATATATATATACATACACATACACAGAGACACACACACACAGAGACCACACACACACACACACATGTACACACACACACACACACACACACACACATGTACACACGCACATGTAGACACACACACATGTAGACACACACACAGATGTAGACACACACACACACACGTAGGCACACACACACACACATGTAGGCACACACACACACACATGTAGGCACACACACACACACACATGTAGGCACACACACACACGTCGACAGACACACACATGTAGACAGACACACACACACACACACACACATGTAGACAGACACACGTAGACAGACACACACACACGTAAACAGACACACACACGTAGACACACACACACACCTATACATACTCACACCTATACAGACACACGTATACACAGACACACACGTATACACACACATGTATACACACACACACATATACACACAGACACACGTAGACACACAGACACATGTAGACACACAGACACACGTAGACACACAGACACACAGACACACGTAGACACACAGACACACGTACACACAGAGACACACGTACACACACAGACACACGTAGACACACAGACACACGTAGACACACAGACACACGTATACACACAGACACACGTATACACACAGACACACGTATACACACAGACACACGTATACACACAGACACACGTATACACACAGACACACGTATATACACACGTATACACACAGACACACGTATATACACACGTATACACACACGTACACACACGTATACACACACGTATACACACACACACACGTAGGCGCACGCATACACACACACGTAGACACACGTATACACACACATGTAGACACACACACACATGTACACGTAGACACACACACACATGTACACGTATACTCACACACATGTACACGTACACACACATGGAGACATACACATACACATGTACACATACACACACACGTATACACACACACACGTATACATACACATAATGTATACACACACACACATGTATACACACACGTATACACACACACATGTATACACACACACACGTGTATACACACACACACATGTGTATACACACGTGTATACACACACACAAACATGTATACACACACATGTATACACACACAAATGTACACACACACAAATGTACACACACACACACACACATACACATACACACACACACATACTATGTATACACACAAACATATATACACACACACACACACATGTATACACACACACACACACACTATATACATACACACAATGTCTACACACACGTGTATACACACACGTGTATACACACACATGTGTATACACGTGTATACACACACATGTGTATACACACATGTGTATACATACACATGTATACACACATGTATACACACACACGTACACACACACACATGTACACATGTATACACACAAACATGTATACACACACACGTGTGTATACACACACACGTGTGTATACACACACACGTATACACACACACACACACACACACACACTATCCCCAGCACCACCACATCAGCACATCGCTATCCCATGCCCCCCCAGCTCACTGGCATTCTCGGCTCCCCGCCATTCCCAGCCCCCATCAACACCATCAGCACACACACATCGGCACCTTTGCACCTCCCCCATCGGCACACCCACATCCGCACCCCCACATCAGCACCAAACCCTCCCAAATCAGCACACCGATACAATCACCATCAGTACAGCCACAGCAGCACTACCACCGCACATGGGCCGCGTTGACCACTCCTCACCCAAATGCCACACCCACACCACAAACATCCCGGGCAACGCCGGGGCTCTCAGCTAGTATATATATATATATATATATAATCAAAAAATAAATTGATGATACCGTTCTGTGGCTAACGAAATGCTTTTATGTGTGCGAGCTTTCGAGATACACTGATCTCTTCTTCCGGCGATGTTACAATGAATGAAGCAAGCAAAAGCTATACTATAAACAGTGTCTATTGGAATGTTATCTGTGCTGGTCCTTCCCCCGGTGTGGATGTGTTTTATGGCTGGAGGTGTCAAAAGGTTCCTGCCTTATTTCTACTTGCTCTCGTCCTCGCCTCCCACATACAACTTCTACTCCTTCTGGTGTTAACCCCTCCAACCTCATACCCATCCCCTGCTACCCTCCCTCCTCTCTCCCTTTCTCCTGTGCCCTTTGGAATGCTCGCTCCCTCTCTAACAAGTTCCTCTCTGTGCATGACTTCTTTCTCTCTCACTCCCTGCTTCTCTTTGCTATAACTGAGACCTGGCTCACTCAGTCTGACTCTGCTCTGGAAGCTGCCCTCTCTTATGGTGGCCTTTCCTTCTCCCACACTCCGCGCCCTGATGGCAGGGGTGGAGGTGTGGGACTCCTGCTCTCCTCTCTCTGCCATTACCGAACTCTTCCTATTCCCCCCTCTCTTGCCTTTCCCTCCTTTGAGGTTCACACTGTCCAGATCTTCTCTCCTCTCCCTGTTCATGTGGCGGTCATCTATCGCCCACCTACCTCTACTCAACTCCCTTCTGCCTTTCTCTCTCACTTTGAATCCTGGCTCTCTTTCTTCCTCTCCTCAGACTCCCCTGTTATTCTCCTTGGGGACTTCAATTGCCACATTGATGACCCCTCTCTCACTTGGGCTTCCCGCTTTCTTTCTCTAACCTCTTCTTTTGGCCTTCAACAGTGGACTGCAGCCAGCACCCACAAGGATGGCCACTACTTAGACCTGGTTTTCACTAAAAACTTCTCTCTCTCTGATTTCTCCATTTCCCCTTTTCCTCTCTCTGACCATCACCTCATCTCATTCTCTCTATCTCGCTTCTCCCCTTCTCCACCTCCGTCTACCCCCCGGTTCTGCAGAAACCTGCGCTCTATTCACTTACCTGACTTTGAGTCCACGTTACACTCCTCCCTCTCCTCTAAGCTCTGCTACAGACCCTGACAAACTGGTCAGGAACTACAACTCTGCCTTGTCCTCCTCTCTTGATCTACATGCCCCGCTTTCTCTCTGCCGCACTCGCCCTTTTAACCCTAGACCCTGGTTAAATTCCCATACGCGCATGCTGCGTTCCTCCACTCGTTCCTCTGAACGCCTCTGGAGGAAATCTCATACTCTCGCAGACTTCCTTCACTACAAATTTATGCTATCCTGTTTAAACTCTGCCCTCTCGCAAGCTAAACAAGCCTACTTTTCTTCACTAATCAACATGCACAAGTCTAACCCACGCCGACTGTTCTCTGTCTTTGATACTCTACTCAAACCATCCTCAGCTGCCTCTCCTTCCTCCATCTCCGCTCAGGACTTTGCTGACTATTTTAAGGAAAAGGTGGAATCCATTCATCAGAACATCCCCTCTGTTTCTTCCTCCGATCCTACACCTCTTCCTAACTCTCCTCCTGCCTTCCTTGACTGTTTTTCCACTGTCTCAGAGGAGGATGTGTCGCTGTTGATCGTCTCTTCTCCCTCTACCACTTGCCCTCTTGACCCCATTCCCTCCCATCTCCTAAAACCTCTTGCTCCTACTATAATCCCTACGCTCACGCACATTTTTAACTCCTCCCACTGCTCTGAAACCTTTCCTTCCTCCTTCAAACATGCAACAGTCATACCATTACTCAAAAACAGCAAGCTTGACCCTACCTGTCTTTCTAACTATCGGCCTGTCTCCCTCCTGCCTTTTGCCTCTAAACTCCTTGAACGTCTTGTATTTGCTCGCTTGCTCCATTTTCTCAACACCTATTCTCTCCTAGACCCTCTACAATCTGGCTTCCGCACTGCTCACTCCACGGAAACAGCCCTCACTAAAATAACTGACGACCTCCATGCTGCCAAAGACAGAGGTCATTACACTCTGCTCATATTACTCGACCTCTCTGCAGCATTTGACACCGTGGACCACCCTCTTCTCCTTCACATTCTCCATACTCTTGGCATTCGGAACAAAGCTCTATCCTGGATCTCATCCTACCTCTCCCATCGTACTTTCAGTGTCTCTTCTGCTAATACCTCCTCCTCCTCTATTGATCTCTCTGTGGGGGTACCCCAGGGCTCTGTCCTGGGACCTCTTCTCTTTTCTCTGTATACACTCTCTCTAGGTGACCTAATAACATCTTTTGGGTTTAATTATCACCTCTATGCTGACGACACACAAATATATTTCTCAACACCCGACCTTACACCTGCTGTACAAACCAAAGTTTCTGAATGTCTCTCTGCTATATCATCCTGGATGGCCCTCCGCCGCCTTAAATTCAACATGGCTAAAACAGAGCTCCTCATACTTCCTCCCAAACCTGGCCCTACTACCTCCTTCCACATTACTGTTGGAACTATGATCATTCACCCAGTAGCCCAAGCACGCTGCCTTGGGGTCACACTCGACTCCTCTCTCACATTTGCCCCTCACATTCAAAACATTTCTAAAACCTGTCGCTTTTTCCTCCGCAATATAACAAAGATACGCCCTTTCCTCTGTTGCTCGACTGCTAAAACTCTGACTCAGGCCCTCATTCTCTCCCGTCTTGATTACTGTAACCTCCTGCTGTCCGGCCTTCCAGCCTCTCACCTGTCTCCCCTACAATCTATCCTTAACGCTGCTGCCAGAATCACTGTACTCTTTCCTAGATCTGTCTCAGCATCTCCCCTCATGAAATCCCTCTCCTGGCTTCCGATCAAATCCCGCATCTCACACTCCATTCTTCTCCTCACTTTTAAAGCTTTACACTCTTCTGCCCCTCCTTACATCTCAGCCCTAATTTCTCGTTATGCACCATCCAGACTCTTGCGTTCTTCTCAAGGATGTCTTCTTTCTACCCCCTTTGTATCTAAAGCCCTCTCCAGCCTTAAACCTTTTTCATTGACTGCCCCTCACCTCTGGAATGCCCTTCCCCTCACTCCCTTGAGAAAGGTCCTGCTTCAGGACCGAAACGTCGGTTGAATGTGCCTTTTTTCAATACATCTATATTTGATATCCATCTGAGTGCTGTCTCGGTTCTTGCTGCGTGGTCTTGGACTCCTGGTCTGCCTTGTAAGGAATCACCATTTTATATATATATATATATACATACATATAGTTTATGTTTTGTATATAAAATTACGTATACTGTATATAATATTTACGTATATTAAATAAATGCATTTATCATGAATAATAGCAAAATCATTACAAGTCGCTAGAATTTAGACACACAGCCCAGGCAACACAGCCCAGTAACAATAACACTCACAATAACAATATTATTCAATAAAAAATTAGTTAGCTTCCCCATGGCCATTCTAAGTAATACTTGGGAAACATCAGGGAATCTGGTTTAAGCAATTGAGCAGTAAACAAAGAAGTCTCAATCCACATCCAATGTGACAAATACTAGAGTTCATTTATATGTTTTTTCTTCTCATAAGTATGGGTCACCTAGTTCAATCTTTTGGCCAAAACGTCGTCCACCTGCAACCAGGGCCACCAACAGAAATCATGGGGCCCGGGACAAATGAAAGGAGCAGGTCCCCCCCCAAACCCACAGCGCACCCCCCCCCCGAACCCAAAGCGCACCTGCCACAAAAAAATATCTTTTAGTGCGCAACTTTTACTTAACTGTTTTCTTATTGTGATACAGAAAAAAACATTACAATGCAACCTGGTTATTTTTATATTTTCAACAAAAGACATGTGACTGCCTGTCTGGGTGAGTGGGTGGGTGAATGAAAGTGGGTGAATGACGGTTGACAGGGACTGGGAGACAGTGACTGGAGACAGTGACTAGGAGACAGTGACTGGGTAGGAGACAGTGACTGGGTGGGAGACAGTGACTGGGTGGGAGACAGTTACTGGGTGGGAGACTGTGACTGGGTGGGAGACTGTGACTGGGTGGGAGACTGTGACTGGGTGGGAGACTGTGACTGGGTGGGAGACAGTAACTGGGTGGGAGACAGTGACTGGGTGGGAGACAGTGACTGTGTGGGAGACAGTGACTGGGTGGGTAACAGTGACTGGGTGGGTGACAGTGACTGAATGGGTGACAGTGACTGGGTGGGTGACTGTGACTGGGTGGGTGACAGTGACACTTGACAGTGACTGGTGGGAGACAGTGACTTGACAGTGACTTTGACAGTGACTGGTGGGAGACAGTGACTGGGTGGCTGGGAGACAGTGACTGGGTGGGAGACAGTGACTGGGTGGGTGGGAGACAGTGACTGGGTGGGAGACAGTAACTGGGTGGGTGACAGTGACTGGGTGGGTAACAGAGACTGGGTGGGTGACAGACTGGGTGGGTGACAGTGACTGCGTGGGTGACAGTGACTTGACAGTGACTTGACAAAGACTGGGTGGGTGACAGTGACTGGGTGGGTGGGTGACAGTGACTGGGTGGGTGACTGTGACTGGGTGGGAGACAGAGACTGGGTGGGAGACAGTAACTGGGTGGGAGACAGTGACTGGGTGGGTGACAGTGACTGGGTGGGTGACAGTGACTGGGTGGGTGACAGTGACTTGACAGTGACACTTGACAGTGACTGGTGGGAGACAGTGACTTGACAGTGACTTAGACAGTGACTGGTGGGAGACAGTGACTGGGTGGGTGGGAGACAGTGACTGGGTGGGAGACAGTGACTGGGTGGGTGGGAGACAGTGACTGGGTGAGTGACAGAGACTGGGTGGGTGGGAGACAGTGACTGGGTGGGAGACAGTGACTGGGTGGGAGACAGTAACTGGGTGGGTGACAGTGACTGGGTGGGTGACAGTGACTGGGTGGGTGACAGAGACTGGGTGGGTGACAGACTGGGTGGGTGACAGTGACTGTGTGGGTGACAGTGACTTGACAGTGACTTGACAAAGACTGGGTGGGTGACAGTGACTGGGTGGGTGGGTGACAGTGACTGGGTGGGTGACAGAGACTGGGTGGGAGACAGTAACTGGGTTGGAGACAGTGACTGGGTGGCAGACAGTGACTGGGTGGGAGACAGTGACTGGGTGGGTGACAGTGACTGGGTGGGTGACAGTGACTGGGTGGGTGACAGTGACTGGGTGGGTGACTGTGACTGGGTGGGTGACAGTGACTTGACAGTGACACTTGACAGTGACTAGTGGGAGACAGTGACTTGACAGTGACTGGGTGGGTGGGTGGGAGACAGTGACTGGTGGGAGACAGTGACTGGGTGGGTGGGAGACAGTGACTGGGTGGGAGACAGTGACTGGGTGGGTGGGAGACAGTGACTGGGTGAGTGACAGAGACTGGGTGAGTGATAGAGACTGGGTGGGTGACAGAGACTGGGTGGGTGACAGAGACTGGGTGGGTGACAGTGACTGTGTGGGTGACAGTGACTTGACAGTGACTTGACAAAGACTGGGTGGGTGACAGTGACTGGGTGGGTGGGTGACAGTGACTGGGTGGGTGACTGTGACTGGGTGGGAGACAGAGACTGGGTGGGAGACAGTAACTGGGTTGGAGACAGTGACTGGGTGGGAGACAGTGACTGGGTGGGAGACAGTGACTGGGTGGGTGACAGTGACTGGGTGGGTGACAGTGACTGGGTGGGTGACAGTGACTGGGTGGGTGACTGTGACTGGGTGGGTGACAGTGACTTGACAGTGACACTTGACAGTGACTGGTGGGAGACAGTGACTTGACAGTGACTGGGTGGGTGGGAGACAGTGACTGGTGGGAGACAGTGACTGGGTGGGTGGGAGACAGTGACTGGGTGAGTGACAGAGACTGGGTGAGTGATAGAGACTGGGTGGGTGACAGAGACTGGGTGGGTGACAGAGACTGGGTGGGTGACAGTGACTTTTGAGTAACTGGGTGACAGTGACTTGACAGTGACACTTGACAGTGACTGGTGGGAGACAGTGACTTGACAGTGACTTAGACAGTGACTGGTGGGAGACAGTGACTGGGTGGGTGGGAGACACTGACTTGGTGGGAGACAGTGACTGGGTGGGTGGGAGACAGTGACTGGGTGAGTGACAGAGACTGGGTGGGTGGGAGACAGTGACTGGGTGGGAGACAGTGACTGGGTGGGAGACAGTAACTGGGTGGGTGACAGTGACTGGGTGGGTGACAGTGACTGGGTGGGTGACAGTGACTGGGTGGGTGACAGAGACTGGGTGGGTGACAGACTGGGTGGGTGACAGTGACTGTGTGGGTGACAGTGACTTGACAGTGACTTGACAAAGACTGGGTGGGTGACAGTGACTGGGTGGGTGACTGTGACTGGGTGGGAGACAGAGACTGGGTGGGAGACAGTAACTGGGTTGGAGACAGTGACTGGGTGGGAGACAGTGACTGGGTGGGAGACAGTGACTGGGTGGGAGACAGTGACTGGGTGGGTGACAGTGACTGGGTGGGTGACAGTGACTGGGTGGGTGACAGTGACTGGGTGGGTGACTGTGACTGGGTGGGTGACTGTGACTGGGTGGGTGACAGTGACTTGACAGTGACACTTGACAGTGACTGGTGGGAGACAGTGACTTGACAGTGACTGGGTGGGTGGGTGGTAGACAGTGACTGGTGGGAGACAGTGACTGGGTGGGTGGGAGACAGTGACTGGGTGGGAGACAGTGACTGGGTGGGTGGGAGACAGTGACAGGGTGAGTGACAGAGACTGGGTGAGTGATAGAGACTGGGTGGGTGACAGAGACTGGGTGGGTGACAGAGACTGGGTGGGTGACAGTGATTTTTGAGTAACTGGGTGACAGCGACTTTTGAGTGACTGGGTGGGTGACTTACCTTGACCGGGTGGGTGCTGGTTCCTTCTTCCTTGCCCCCCCAGTCGCTTCCCCCCCTGCCCCGATATCCCTGTGGCAGCTGCCCGGGGCATGAGGTGGGCTCAGGGGGCACGCGAGAGGTGGGCTCAGGGGGCACGCGAGAGGTGGGCTCAGGCGGCATGCGAGAGGTGGGCTCAGGCGGCACGCGAGAGGGGGGCTCAGGGGGCACACGAGAGGTGGGCTCAGGGGGCACGCGAGAGGTGGGCCCAGGGGGCACGCGAGAGGTTGGCCCAGGGGGCACGCGAGAGGTGGGCCCAGGGGGTATGCGAGAGGTGGGTTCAGGGGGCACGCGAGAGGTGGGCGGCTGGGGAGGGAGGGTCAAGACTGGCGGGCTAATCCCGTGGCTGTTGCCCAGGGCAGGAGAAGTTGGGTTGGGGTGCGCGCGCGAGGGAAGTTAGGTTTGCACCAGGGCCATCTTAACAACATTAGGGCCCCCTGGGCAAAGCAGTGCACGGGGACCTGCCTACACAATCACTCACATTAATAAAAATGTAAATTAACGATTTAACAAATAGTTCATATCCCCTAAAAATCTAGTTTACAATTTATTCTGACATCTTACTGTTACAGTGTTATTCATAAAACAATCTTTTATATAACTTTAAAATACCTCACAAGAGAAACATCACTTTGCTATAACTGCAGTACAGTGAAAAAAGTCAACCTGTACCACCTTTTTTATCTGAAGAAATATCACAATAAAGACACAGTCACTGGTATATACAATGCAGACTGTCGCTTCCAGCCTCTTACGCGCTCACTAGCAGCAGCAGGCACTGGAAGTGCTGCACTGCTAGGCTGCGAGCGGTTGTGACGCGAGCCTGTGTGCCGGGCGGGCGGAGAGTGAGCGAGCGGAGCCAGGGTTCCACTTCCGGGCGGGAGAGAGTGAGCGGAGCCAGGGTGCCGGGCGGGGTGAGAGCGAGCCAGGGTGCCGGGCGGGGTGAGAGCGAGCCGGGGTGCCGGGCGGGGTGAGAGCGAGCTGGGGTGCCGGGCGCCGCTGCGGGGGAAGAGCGAGCCCTCCTTGCTAGACTTAAAATGGAGATTTTACTTTTTTAGCATTGGTGGGTAGTGTTGAGTCCGCCCCCCATCTGCACCTTTATTTTGGTGTCAATGGATTCCTCCCACTGGGCTTTAAGCCCAGACACCGGCCTTTAATACCGGCTACACTAGCATGAGGTCACTAACAGACCTCCTTTCACTCTATCTGTTGGTTCTGTCCCAACAGATCTTTATTCTGTCCGCCCCACTCTATCCCCGACCTCCCTCCGGGCGCGCCGAACCAGATCCCTTGAACAGAGAATCCATCTCCCTTGCAGAGAAAAGGGCCCAAAAGGTGCCTCGTCACACTCTCCCTAGTGGGAAGGGAGTCTTACTAAAAGAAGTAATAAAATACTGCCCCAATGGCTAATATAACCCCAATTAACTTTGTATCTCTAAATGTGAAAGGTTTAAATCACAACAGGAAAAGGAGGTTAGCCCTCCAAGAGATGAAAAGATCCAATGGGGACATTATATTTGTTCATGAGACGCACTTTACATCTCAGGAGATGCCCAAATTATTCAGCAAGGCCTTCCCAACGGGTTATTTTTCATCGTTTAACAGTAAAAAACGAGGAGTCGCAACTCTAATCCGCCTGGGAACCCCATTCAATCTTACTAAAACAACCACAAAACAGAGGGTAGATTTTTAGTGGTATACGGCTTGCTCGCGGGCGCGCCGATCGCTCTGATCAACATATACGTGCCTAATGAAAACCAAACAGAGTTTCTGAAGGCAGTCCTTGACAAGATCGACCCAAACTACTTATCTTCACTGGTAATTGGGGGCGACTTCAATATGGCCCTGAACCCTTTAGAGGACAGGTCGAGCCTACTGAACCGTCCACATGCAAAAGTCTCTAAAAGACTGGGGAAAAAATGTAAAGATATTATAGGAGAATTCTCTTTGATGGATATCTGGAGAGTGCAGCATCGGGGCCAGAGAGATTACACTTTTTTCTCCTCTCTACACCAGACTTATTCTCGTATAGACTATTTTTTTGCTACCAAAACCACCCGAGAAGCCTCAGTAATCTCCAATATAGTCCCAATTACGTGGTCAGACCATGCCCCAATTACAGTGACCTTCGCAACCCCTTTTGTAAAGACTTGTTCCTACAATTGGAAACTTAACGACTCTCTACTGAACTATCCCGAGATTGAAAGGGAAACAAAGAAAGCACTCAGAGAGTATTTTGCCCTCAATACCGATTCGGTCTCCTCCCCGGCGGTGCTATGGGAAGCCTATAAGGCAGCGGTGCGCAATCTGTGGGGCGCGACCCCCAGGGGGGGCGCGAGACTGCCGACGGGGGGCGCGGGGTTTACAGAGGCCCCGCGCGCTTCCCGAAGGCACTTAAATTAAGTGCCGGGGGAGCTGCAGGGCCTCTGTAAACCATACTTACCCGTGGCTCCGGCGGCTTCCTCCCGGCGTCGCCATGGCAACGCGGCGTCAAAATGACGCTGCGAGGTCATGTGACGTCACGTTGCTATGGCAACGTGACGTCATTACGCCGGTGCGAGGGTAAGTTGGGGTTGGGGGGGGGCGCGGGAGTGAGGGGACAGCCGGCAGGGGGGCGCAGGGAAAAAAGTTTGCGCCCCCCTGCTATAAGGCAACAATCAGAGGAACCCTCATCTCCATTGCATCTAATAGAAAGAAAAACAAAATAAAGTCTCTTAAAGACTTAACGGATAAAATTATAGAATTAGAACGCCAACATAAAACCAACCCCTCAAAAAAAATTTACAAAAAATTAACTTCCACTAGAGAGGAGCTTAAACAAATACAATTAGAGGATGTAGAAAAATCGCTAAGATGGACCAACCAAAAATATTACGATAAGGGCAATAAGGCCGATAGACTTTTGGCTAGCAAACTAAGAGGTATACAGAAGAGATCACAGATAACAGCCATTAAAGGCAGGTCTGGGGAGATTATATATAGTCATAAAAAAATCGCAGAGGAATTCACCGCATTCTATACAGAGCTCTATAATTTTTTTAACTCAAGTTCCGAAATAATTAAGGAATCTCTCTCTAAATGCCAACTTCCAAAACTGACGGAAGAAGAAACGCAAGTACTCAATGCGAAAATAACAAAAAAAGAACCGACAGATGCGGTGAAGACATTAAAGGTCTCCAAGGCCCCTGGCCCCGATGGCTTCTTCAATACCTATTACAAACGGTTCCTCACAATTTTATCCAAACACCTCTTAACATTATTCAACTCATTTATGGATGGTACCCCAATCCCGCCGTCCATGACTAACGCCAGCCAAGCTATAATAAATAAAGACGGAAGAGACCCACTGCAATGTGGGAACTACTGCCCTAACTCCCTATTAAATAATGACTTTAAACTGTACAGCAAGATCCTCGCCAACAGATTGAATCCAATTCTACCCAGGTTGATAAATATTGACCAAGTGGGCTTTGTCCAGAACAGGCAGGCCTCCGATAACACCCGCAAAATTATAAACATAGTCGACCATGTTCACCTCACAGGCACTAAGGCAGTCTTATTAAGTCTAGATGCAGAGAAGGCGTTCGACAGAATTGATTGGCTATTTCTTGACCAAACAATGCAAAAATTCGGCTTCAATGATTCATTCCTGGAAGGAGTAAGAGCACTTTACCGCAGTCCCTCAGCGGTGGTCAAACTCCGCAAAAACGTTTACGATAAAAAATGGCACAAGACAGGGATGCTCCCTGTCACCTCTCCTTTTTGCCCTAACAATTGAACCTCTGGCATCAAGAATACGGGACAGCGTCGACATCCAAGGCATCTTAATTGGAAAAACTAATTATAACATTTTGCTATTCGCTTACCATATCACACCCCCATACCTCCCTCCCCAATTTGCATAAGGAATTAACTGACTTTGGTAAGATATCAGGTTATAAAATGCAGTAAATAGCAAACAAATCAGAAGCCCTGAATCTCAATCTATCGGAGCCAGAAATACAACTATTAAAATTAAACTTTAATTATCGGTGGAGCCCTTCATCCATAAAATATCTGGGAGTAAATGTATCTAAGGACTACCACTCTTTATACCGATACAACTACCCAACTCTTTTTGATAAAATCAGAAAGGAACTGGATAAATGGGAAGAATATCAAATATCCTGGATCGGGAGAATGATCTCAGTTAAAATGAACATACTCCCTAGATTATTATACTTTTTTCAGACACTCCCGATCTGAATCCCTGGGTCAGAACTGAAAGATGTTCAAAACAGGATATTCAAATTTATTTGGCATGGAAAAAGACCCAGGGTGGCAAGATCGGTATTAATGTCGCCAAAAGCGAAAGGGGGTATGGGAGTACCAGATATCACAAGATACTATCTAGCAGCCCAACTAAAACAAGTTGTCGAGTGGAATTCGGACGCAGACCAACTTTGCTGGCTAAAGATTGAGTCTCAATACGCCAAAACGCCTTCTCTGCAAGCGTGCCTGTGGGCCACGGACAGAGGCGACAGGGTGGCCGTCCGGTTCGAACTAGGGACAATGGGACACACATGGGACTAAAGACTAAAACCAAATTCCAGCTCTCGACACCGAGCTCACAACTCACACCACTGTATAACAATCCAGAGTTCCCCCCCCCGGTTGCGAAAACAATTTGAGCAATATAAAAATAAAGGGATCAGAGCGGTGGGCGACCTGTTGAGCGACAGGACGCTCCTGAGCTATCAAGAAGTACGCAATAAATTCGATGCCCCAGATCTGGGCACATTTAAGTTCCTCCAAATTCGGCACTTTCTACAAAAACTGTCCCCCACTTTAGAATTCCCACCTCTTACAAAGTTTGAAAAACTATGTCAGGAGGACACACACCAAAAAGGTCTTATATCTCAAATTTACGCCGAATTTGAGAAACCAGCGAATCCCACTACACATGATTATATGCTCAAAAGGGCAGCGGAATTAAATATAGACATAGACAGAGAGGACTGGGAAGAAATATGGGACTCGGCATCGGGAACTTCCGTATGTACCACGACCAAGGAAAACATATCTAAGATAATGTTCCACTGGTACCTCACGCCAGTGAGATTGAAACAAATCTACCCTCTGGCTTCTGATCTATGCTGGAGAGGCTGTGGACAAAAAGGGGACAAGGCCCACATTTGGTGGCTATGCCCAGGAATTCAGAAATATTGGCTCACAATTCAAAATCTGATAAAAGAGGTCACAGACCTCACAATCCCTATAGATCCACAGACCTACATACTGAGCAGACCAAGAGAGGAAATTGATCGCCCAGTATGGAAATTAATCTCCTTCATCTTAATAGCAGCAAGATCTTCCGTGGCGGCCTCATGGAAGAAAATATCTCCCCCCACAAAACAATCTGTGAAAAAGAGATTGATGTTAATGGAAAAACTGACAGCATTTCTCAACCACTCGACGGAGAGGTTCTATAAAATATGGGAGCCCTTGCTGACCCACTAAACGTGTCAACTATATTCTCTCCCCAATAAAGTTAACCAAGATTGACCACCTGATGGAAGCGGCAAGGCGTCACCAGGAGAGGGAAGGGGATCCCCTCCTCCCCCACCCACCCCCTCCCTTCCCTTTTCCCCCCCTCTCACGGTTTACTCTTCTCCTTTTTTCTTTTTCTCCTTCTCTCTCAGATTTAACTCTAGGGATAATTGTGCGACCCTGGAGGTCCTCCACATTCCCGTGTGGTTATTCAGTTCTCCTTCCCCCTCCCCAACTCCTTCCCCCCCATCTGTCAAAAAAGAAAAACAATTATCACTGTATTAGGCCATTATCACTTTGAAATGTTTGTTATGTGATGTATCAATGCCTATGTAGCCATGTGTAAAATTGGTGTACATATCTCTTTCATGCTGGCAGTTAACCTGGTAAGTATGCAGGATTGCCAGTAGTCATCATGGAGGTTTGCCCTCAAACCCTGGTGAGGTGTCATATGTCCCAAAGGAAGTGACAACATGCTTGGTGTCCACCCTTAGTGACATCAGAGATGGGCCTGTTCCTGAGGTGATATAAGACTCAGCACTGCCTAAAGTTAGTAGTTCAGTTTCCTGTGTTGTTCTGCCTCTGTTCAGTGAGAGGCACGTGAAGGTCTGCAACAGTGTTGCAGTAGTCTCATGCTAGCTGTGAGTCTGTGCAGCTCTGAGCAGAGAGACAGAGAAGCTGTTGAATCTCCCTAAGGGGAGAGGTGGAAAGCAACTCCATTAGGAGAAGGAGGAACTTTCCAGATGGAGTGCAGCATAGGAATGAGAGGCTAAGCTGATAGCTGTGAGGGGCAGCTGGCCCATACCACCATGCCAATAAAGATGACCTTGAATAAAGACACTTCACTGTGTGAGTCTGGAATTACTCATCAGGGGAAGGCATCACCAAGAAGGAGTTCCTCATCAGAACCATCCCCTTGCGGGCGCAGGGATCCTGATGAGGTGGAGGTGCTGCACTGAATATAGGTAGGACTCAAGTACACTACCTCAGCTGCCTGTCTGGGTTGGCAATCCCCACACAACATCATGCGGGAGACTCAGGAGTCCTGTGTTCCACTGAAGAGCAAGCGGCAGAAGGGACTTTTGCAAGCATGCTGTGGAGTGGTGCCAAAGCTGCGGCCGCGCCGTTCTGGTCCTGCCTAGGGCCGCGGAGTATTACTCTGGATGATAGCGAGGAGGACATTGTCGTAATGTGTGGGGAGAATGGTGAATTTGCTTGCTAGTCAGCGTACAACGCACAAAAAGCTACCTCAGTTGCTAAAGAGATTGGCGAGGCAAATCAAAATGGCGGCTCCAGCTTCCCTGGGAGACCGCGTGGGCCAGTTGCAGAAAATTCTGCAAATGCGGGACTTGCAGAGAGTTGGCCAGGAGTGGCGCCAACAGGAAAACCCCGCTCTGATGGGGGGTATGGCGCGAAAGCTGCGGCCGCACCTTCTTGGACTATGACCAGCTCAGCCCCAGTGCTGGGTCACCCGATCAATCTATGGGACCTCCCCCTAATCTCAACCAGGGGGAGTGGTTTCCAATTATGCCCCGTGGGCATGAATCCAGCGGAGCAAGGAGCTGGTGAACCGGCAATGCCACTACAGAAAGTAGTCCCTGTAAACAGTGCTGCCTGCGGAGAAGAAGACAAGGATTTTGCTAGCAAAGTGGCTGCAAGAAATTGGCTGGGATTGGCGCCAAATAAGGAGTTGCGCTCAGGGGGTGGCTCAGTGGAGCGAAAACGGAGGACTGTGAAAAGTTCATCCCCTTTGCCGGGGCATCCAATTAACTTGTGGGACCCTCCCCAAATATTCACCAGGGGGAGGTGTCTCTACCTCTGCCAAGCGAGACCCGAGTTGTCTGAGGGAGGAGCTGGATGTGAGCTTCCTGTCCCACAGTTGCGAGGAGCTGGTGAACAGGAGAGACCACTGGGCAAAATGTCTCCCGTAACCAGCACTACAAAGAGCGAGATGGACATTGGGGTATATCCCTATTCATTGCCAGGAGGCTTCCTGGTAGTCACGGCTGGGGACAAAGAGACATTGCGGTGCCTGTGCATGCAGTGCAGGTTGCCCGGTGGAGAAGCCAGCACAACGGCTAGGTGCCCCCAATGTGGCATCCACTACCTAGGGGCCGTGCAGCCCTTCGTACCAGGGCAGACCGTGGAGGCGGGAGTGAACACAACCAAGCTGATGGCTGAAGTCTCGCCCTTTGTCAAGCAAGAACCAGTTGATTCCGGAGAATGGGGATCACTCCTAATGATCAGAACGGAGCCTGAAGAGAAAGGGGCCTGCAACCGCGGTGAGAACCCGGAACCTTACCGTCGGTCCCCAACCGGAGTGCCACTTCCCGAGTCGGAGTTCGGATACTCAGACGAGGAGCAAGCAACCCCGATGACGGTGGTGATGCGCCTACCGGCGGACCACTACAGCGGTGCTGGAAAAGAATCGGCACTTACCTGTGTCGATGGCGGAGGAAGAACCATCCCGAGCCGACGGAGCGGTAAGCGACATCCTTGCCCTCCCCAGGCGCCGGTGGTGGCAATGGCGGAGAGAGGCCTGGCCCAGGCCCGAGCGGAGCGGAGAGCAGAACCATCACTTCCGGCGGCGGATGTCGTTCTGGAGGAAGAGGTTCCGGTTGGGAGCCCAACGCAAGATGGCGGCGGCGAATCCCGCGAAATCCAGGACTTCATTTCCGGTGGGCGTAGCGGAACCGGATGGAACAAGGACACGAGTGAACCGGAGTGCCAGTCCGATGGTACCGGGCAAGGTAGTGAACAGTTGCGGGTCATAGCCCCGCGTATGCCGGCAGTATTTCCCTATGCTCAACCCCCGGCCATAGTTAAAGCCCCTGCCCCTGTCACGTCTCCCTCGGTGTCCCGATCGAGCCAAGGGTGGTCTGGGGAGTCACAGGGCAGCGCTGATGAACAGACTGGGGAGAACCTGGACTGGGGTGATTGCTTTACATCCGATGAGGGAGCGGGGTGGGAAATGCATAGGAGAAAAGAGTCATCTTGTACGAGTAATACTGATTGCAATGCTAATATAAAATGTAGGCCTAAGCGCTTTGGGTCCAATTCTAGGTCCACAGGGTCCACAGGAGTGTCTTCTGGGGATTTGGGTAATGTTGCTCATATTGTGCCTATTGCCCGGGGAACCCCCTATGTACCTCCAGTGTCGGCAAGGGTTGCCAGGGATCGCCAAAAGCTATTACTTTATTTTCACCATCCAAGGGAGGGAGAAATTGAGTTTGAGATGGATTCCACTGATGAGGATAGAGGATATAGGGCTCTATGCAGTAAGCGTTGATAAGGGTTTTTTCGCCATTTTATAGGCAAAATTGGGTTTGAGATTCAGTAAGCGTCGATATTTGCTTGATTTCGGCAGGTTTCGTAGCCGATAATTTTGTTATGGCCAGTCTGCTGTCGATAAGCCTGTTTTCGGCACTTATCGCCACTTTTTTAAATCGGCTGTATTCAAGTAGCAAAATCAGCTTATCGGGGCTGATCGGCACTAAGAAATTGAGATGTTATGGCCAATTTCTCCCGCCAACTAAAGTTGGCAAGTTGGAGGGGAGAACGATCGCTAAGACTGCCGGAACGGCACTTAGAAAAAAAAAATCATCTGCACATCAATGGAGTCAATGGAGCGGGGACGTATAACATTATAGTACTGTTTACGTTCCATTGCTCACAATACAAATGTGATTAGCATTACAGTGTGGGGCATTCACTGCATTGTGTCAAACCTGACGTGTATTATTTGATTTACATTGTACTTTTAGATGTTTTCATCATTTGCGTGTCACATTACTCATCATGTGATGATGTGTCAAGGGAAAATCCTATACTCCACTCTTAAAGGAGAACCTCACATCATATCACACATTTTACTGAACTGAGAGACAATTCTTTATATGATGTTACACGTCACACATCTAACACATCCACCGTATATTCATGTTGCTTTACATTACACAATGCTTGTAATGTGTAACGCATCTTTAAACGTTCATGTACATCTTTCTTCTCATGTTTACATGTACTTTGGGTCCTCCCTTTTTTCATGACGTCACTTATTGGACACTCAATCACATAGCATGTTTACATTGTAAACGTTGCATTACAAGCACTTCAACCTAACTTATACACACAAGGACAGTAGTTAATCATTGTTACACCTTTCAAACTGATTCAATAGCAACTATCCTCATTACATAAATGTATGCATATGCACACGAGAATTCATTGTTGTGAACATGTGACAATAACATGGCTAATTACACATGTTGCAGCAAACATTTTCCACGTCAATCTCAGGCTTTTTGTCTATTTACATGACTGACTGTTGCGTTCAGAAGTGTTACATGCATTGCACATTACACTAATAATTTTCAAACAATGTTTGTACAAAGCTTCACGTTACATCATTGGCAAATATCATGATTGCCTGCTGAATACACAGAACAAATAATTATTTGATCAAATGGACACAGCTTGTGAGCCAAGTACTTTAATATGTTAATGTAACACCTTGCTTTTTACTATGTCACCTGACATCATCACATACCTATTTAAAGGACGCCCATTACCTGCTCATTCACAGCTACTCATTTCAAAATGTTGCGATTGTTTAGGAGACGGAGGAACATTCTTTTTCATGACATGCTTGCAGATGAAGAGAATGATATAGGGCAAGGGAGGGACAGAGCCAGGGACAATGTCAGGGACAGGCACGCGGATACGACAGGGACAGGGAGAGGGACAGGCCGAGGGACAGGTAGAGGGACAGGAGATCAGAGGAGAAGACAGAGGAGACAAGTTGTGCCTCGTCCGCGTGTGTACAGGGAGAGAACCCTGTTAGATGGGATGAGTGAGGAGGAGATAGTCAGTCGCTATCGTTTAAGTTCAGCAGCAATCTTATCTCTTTATGAAGAGATAAGGGGAGATTTAGATTTTTTGACAGCCAGAGGTCGTGCAGTCCCTGGGCTTGTTAAAATGCTGTGCTCATTACATTATCTTGCTTCCGCGTCATTCCAGACAACTGTGGGCATAGTGGGCGGGGTCTCGCAATCTACATTCTCGCGGGCCTTTACCCAGTTTCTCTATGCACTCAATAGACGCGCTAGGAATTATATTCATTTTCCTACAGAGGCCACAGAGTGGCTGGAAGTCAGGAATGGCTTTTATCACATAGCAGGGATACCATGTGTGCTGGGTGCAATCGATTGCACACATGTTGCTTTGATTGCACCTAGTCAGAGTGAGCATGTTTACCGCAATCGTAAGCACTACCATTCACTTAATGTACAGGTGGTATGTGATGCCACGATGAGGATAATGCATGTGGTACCCAAATTCCCTGGTTCCCGTCACGATTCCTCTATCCTGAGGAACTCTTCAGTCTTCCATGCTTTCGAAGAGGGACATTTTGGACATGGTTGGCTGCTGGGTGAGTACATATTTGGATGTTGTAACACAAAACACATATTTGTTTACGAATGTTTTCATTATAGAATCTTATAACTAATGTAAGCTTATGTGTGCTCCATTGATTATAGGTGACTCAGGATACGGAATTAGGCCGTGGCTCTTGACTCCGGTGCTAAACCCTCAAACTGAAGCAGAGGAGAGGTACAATGCAGCCCATATCTCTACAAGATCTGTTATAGAGAGGACATTTGGCCTACTCAAGACCAGATTTAGGTGTCTCGACAGGACTGGTGGGGCTCTTCTATACAAGCCTCAGAAAGTGTCTGATATTTTAATTGCCTGTTGCATTTTGCACAATGTGGCACTCACACATAATGTACAATCAGACCTACCTGACGCTTTGGTAGAGGAGCATCCCACCCATGTAGCTGCTGAAAATGAACAAACAGACAGTGGTGGCCAGACACGCCAGAATCTCATAAATTCCTTTTTTTCTTGTAAGTAAAAACATATATTTTCATAGTACTACTTTTATATATTAATTATGTAATATTAACACTAATTGTTTTTTACATAACCTTCTGTTAGGACACAGATGAATATGGGTTGCACACCTTTCTTTTCTCTGCTGTGTGCACAAAGGGATGTGGCACCGGTATGTTATTGTTGCACAGGTTATATAATCCCTCTTCCATTTTAATTTAGTTGTGTGTATGTGAATACAACTGTTGTAACAAATCAGTAATATTTTAGCATTGTGTTGTTCCTTATGCAAACACAATACACATAGTATGGCCATAGTCATGAATTCTTGCATTATGCTTGCATACAATGTTATTGTTGCAGTGTAACATGTACATCCATATGATGTGTACACCAGGCTGGTTTACATTTAGAATGTGATACAATATACATGGTGTTGCACATTTAACACCAAATACACACTTTGCTGTGTTGCTTACGGTACTGAAGATGGCATGTCAATGTTTGCAATTTATATATTGTTCCATTGCATTATAGGTATATCTCCAGTATGACTGATCATGGTATGTATATTTGCTGACATCTGTCATAAGATGTGCCTACCTCAATATTCGTATAAGTATTTGAAGTAAAAATCCAACATATTGGTAAACGATAAATGTTACATATATGTACTTTCTGTATCATGTACATGCATTTAGCTACTAATGAGGTTTAATGTGCATTGTATTATAAAATGATTACTCCCAGTTCATCACATTTAATGTATGTTCCCTTATAATTGCCATTAATGTAATATACAGGTGTTTGGAGAGAAGGGGATAACTGTAGATATTTTTTCACTTACGGGAGCTCATTAATCACGGATGCAATTGACTGATCATAACACTCCATGCATGAATGCATGTCTGTGCGTTGAGTTCAGCAGGCTGCAGAAAAGATATCCAAGAGCCCAGGCTGGATCCCTCTCCGGCTGTCTTTCCCCTATCAAATCTCTAGTATCTTGAGCAGATGTCTCCTCCTCTGTATGTGATTAGGTGAGTTGTAGGTGAGGAAATGCATTTCAACGCACAGACGAAAAGAACCTGCCAGCAGGGAACCAGCCAAGACAAGACACCCCAACCCGGAAAAGGGATGCGCTGTGGAGTCTGGCGTCATCTCCTTCTAATGCCAATAAATATTGGCCGCTTGTGAGTGTTAAATCTCTTTTTAATTACCTGTTAATAAATCGTATTGCACTATTTTTTTTCCCTTTCTTTTTATTTTCTTGAGGAAGATACCAGGAGGCATCCCCTCATCCCCACCCCATCCAATCACCCACAGTGGTGAAATCACCTAATCATTACTGGAGACTAGATGTGAGTGTGTCCCCTCCTAGAAGTGAATTTTTATTGTCTAACCCCCACCTCCCCCCAAATGAAGAAGTGAATTGTGTTTAACCTTTGTGTTGTTTTTCACTGTGGTTCCCCTTTCTTCCCTTCAATTTCATACGTTCTACACGTCGTGGAGCCACAAATGGAGCAACGTGCCTGAGGACCCTTCCCCTTTTTTCTACCTACACCTGTACAGAGGTTGGTGAATCACCTCTGAGAGACTCGGGCGGCAAATCTCCTTTTGTGGAAAGAACTGAAGCCACACATTGAACAGTAGGATAATCTTTTTGGCGCAACTTCCCTTTTCTTACTTCTTGGGTGGTCAGGGAAAGGTTGAGGGCTTTCGATTTATCGCTGTTGATTTTGTACCCTGAAATCCGGCCGAATCTTTTCAACTCAAACTGAAGATTAGGAAGGGTCGTCATGGGGGATGTCAGAGACAGGATAATGTCATCCGTGAACAGCGAAATTTTGTGTTCTCTGTCTCCGATGGCGACCCCTCTTATATCTTGGCTTTGTCTAATTGTTGCTGCCAGGGGTTCGATTGATAGTGCGAAAAGGAGTGGGGACAGAGGGCAACCCTGTCTAGTACCATTCTTAAATTTTATGGAGACTGAGTCTCCACCTGGGAGTTTGACAAAAGCCGATAGGTTTTTATATAGGGCCCTAACCCCCTCCAGGAAGGGGCCCCTGAATCCAAATTTAGTCATAGTGTGGTCTAAGAAATCCCATCTAATTCTATCAAATGCTTTTTCAGCATCTAGATTTAGTAGGAATGCTTTTGTCCCCACTAGATGCATGTGGTCAACGATATTTATTATTTTGCGCGTGTTATCCGAAGCTTGTCTGCCCGAAACAAATCCAACCTGGTCTTTATGGATCAAGCTCGGTAATATTGGATTTAGTCTGTTTGCAAGGATTTTACTATAAATTTTAAGATCCGAATTAAGTAAAGATATTGGCCTATAGCTCCCGCAATGGAGCGGGTCTCTTCCTTCTTTATGGATAGTTGCCAGGTTAGCTGTGGACATGGATACTGGGACATCTTCCCCCTCCATAAACAAGTTGAAAACCTCCGTTAAATGTGGAACCAGCACTTTCTTGATTTTTTTGTAATATTGATTTGAGAAACCGTCTGGCCCTGGGGTCTTGTTTGCCTTTAGTTGTTGTATTACTTCAAATATTTGTTATGGGATATTTTCTCGTTAAGTTTAAGGACGGTTTCTTCTGGAAGGGCAGGTAAACTCCACTCCTCTAGGTATCTAGAGATAGCCGCCAACCCAGGCTGGGCGTTTTGGGGGGGATTTAGGTTGTACAGTTTGGTGTAAAAGTCTGAAAACTCTTGGGCAATTTCTTTCTCTTTAAAGGATTTTACCCCCGATTTGGTCCGAATTGCTGAAATTTAGGATTTAATCCGTAGACCTTTCAATTTATTGGCCAACAACCGGTCCCACTTGTTTCTTTTGTCGTAATACCGTTGGTTTGTCCATCTCAGTGCCCTCTCTACCTCGTCAAGTTGGACTCTTTTTAATTCAGTCCTTGTTTTTTCTAGAGTTTTGTATAATTTTTTTTTTGGGTTTGTTTTTATGTGCGGTCTCCAAAGACAGGACCCTTTCCATCAATTCCTTGTATTCTTTTTGTCTCTTTTTCTTTTGGAAAGACGCTATGGAAATGAGGGAACCTCGGATCTTTGCCTTATGGGCTCGCCACAGCGTTATAGGGGAACCAACCGAACCCTTGTTTATATCAAAGTACAGCTCAACCCCGTTATAGCGCGATCCGCTATAACGCGGTTTGAGCGTGGACCCCAAATTTAAAAAATAAATAAAATTATTTTTTTAAAGTTTTTTTTTTTGCACACACTCACTGCACACACTCACTGCACACACTCACTGCACACTGCATACACTCACAGCACACTGCACACACTCACAGCACACTCTCACTGCACACTGCACACACTCACAGCACACTACCCACATTCACAGCACACTGCACACACTCACA
This sequence comes from Ascaphus truei, assembly GCF_040206685.1. Classification (NCBI taxonomy): domain Eukaryota; kingdom Metazoa; phylum Chordata; class Amphibia; order Anura; family Ascaphidae; genus Ascaphus; species Ascaphus truei. Next base: position 127,403,192 of record NC_134483.1, read on the forward strand.
GCACACTACACACACTCACAGCACACTGCACACACACACACACACACACACACACACACACACACAGCACACTGCACAGCACACTGCATACACTCATAGCACACTCACAGCACACTGCTAACATTCACAGCACACTACATACACTCACAGCACACTACACACACTCACAGCACACTGCACACACTCACAGCACACTGCACATACTCACAGCACACTGCATACACTCACAGCACACTGCACACACTCACACACAGTCTCACACAGTCTCACACAGCCAAATACACACACACACACACACAGAGACACACTGTCTCTTTAAGGGAGCTTGCTCTCGCAAGACAGAAGCAGAAGCAGGAAACAGAGACAAGGAGAAGAGCTGCCAGATGCCGGGTAAGTGCTGTGTGCTGTTGCCGCTGCCCCACCGGGTCTGGGAATGCTGGGAGAGTTCTCAGCTTTCCCCCTCCGGCGGACACAGTACCACCACAAAAAAAATGAAATAATTTTTTTTGGCGGACATTTTTTTTCCGCGACCCTGTTTATAACGCGGTGGTCACGGGTGGCCCACGAGGACTGCGCTATAACTGGGTTAAGCTGTATTCCTTTAGTTTTTGTGTCTATGTGCCCACTATTTCTGGGGAGTTTAAGAGAGAGTTGTTTAGTTTCCAACTGTAACTATTGTTCTTACTGAAAGGCAGAGAGAGCACTATGTCTATGGGAGCATGATCAGACCATGTTATTGAGCCATGGGTGGACGCCTGGAGAACATTTTTGGTACCCAGAAAAAAAACAATCCTCAAGTAGGACTGTTGTAGAGCAGAATAGAATGAGAAGTCTCGCTCCCCCTGGTGTTGGGTTCTCCAAATATCGAACATTGGGAAGTCTCTAAGCATATTGTTGAATTTTTTGGCATTGATTATTGATGTCTTTGGTGGCGCTATGCCTTGGGCACTCGATCTGTCTTGGTCTGGGGAGCAGGTCATATTAAAGTCTCCCGCTATTATTACTGAGGGTGATTTAAGGTTACTTAGAGTTTCAAAAATTGACTCCATGAAGGGGATCAGGCCTTCATTTGGCACGTAAACGTTCACTAGCGCAATCGGCTCTCCTGTAAGTGAACCCAACAAAATTAGGAATCTTCCCTCTGGTTCCAAGATACTCTTTTCGAGGGCAAAGGGGATATTACTTCGTATCAGGGTAGCTACCCCTCTTTACTTAGTATTGCAGGAGTCGTAGTATCCTTGTGGGTATTGTCTACTGAAAGTGTTGGGAGGGTTATTTAAGTTAAAATGAGTCTCTTGTAAAAATAAGATGTCACCGTTGAGCTTATTCAATTCTTTTTCATTGCCTCTGTCTTCATGCTGCATATCTGGGACAAATTTACCCGATCATAGAGCAATCTACTCTATTCTCTGAATTTGAACATGTTCATAACGGACCAAACATTTTGGACATTTATATATATATTTATATATATTTTCGTATGAAATTTAACCCCTTAACATTCATTGATATGAATTTTAAGTCTCTTTTATTAGCCATAGTAGTTTAATTGGTTTGTGGGCCTTTGCTGTGATCACTTTCTCAGGGTGATCAGGCTCATTTATCTTTGGTAGATAGACCTTCGGGTGCCATCTGTGCCGACCCCCAGCCCCCCTATGATCTCCAGAGTTTCGAGAGGCGACTCGTCTGAAGGGGGGTGGTAGGAGGGGGACGGGGAAGAAAAAGGAGGGTTGGGAGAAAGGGATAGCTAGAAAAAGAAACCTGAGGGCTATGAGAGAGCCCAAACATGTGAAACCTTCTTTGCCCTTCTGGCAAAGGTGGAGGGCTTATTGCCCTTTGGAGATCTTCCAGCGCGCTCTCGGGAATGGCGCCCTGAGTGGTGGGGGGGACCGAGCCCCTCTCTCATCTTGCATTTTAATTTTATTTTCTTAGTACAACAGCTTTTAAAGTTTGGGGGAGCCATGGGGGCAAGTATCTATCAGTGGAGAATGGGTGAGATTGGGGGGTGGGGGTGGGGTGGGATTGGAGGGGGGGCTGGGATGGTGGGGAGGGGTGGACATGAGGGGGAAGAAAGGGGGGGGGGGAAAGAGGGATAGGGGGAGGGAGAGAGGAGGAGGAGAGGGTGGGGAAACAGGGGGAGGGTGAGGCGGAATGGGGAAGTGGGGCGAGAGGAAGGAGGGAGAGATCAACTGTACTCATGTTTCGAGTATCTATCAGTGAAGGGTGGGTGGGATAGGTGGAGGGTGGGGGAGTGAGGAGGGGTTGACCTGGAGGGGGAAGGAAGGGGGAGTGAGTGGGGGAGAGGGGGGGAAGGCGAGGTGGAGGGGGAAAATGGATAGGGGGAGGGGAAATAAGGATGAGGGAGAGATCCACTGTACCCCATATTGCATTTAATAAGAGCCTTTGTTGGTACCTGCTATATGTATAACATCAAACATAAAAACTTCTACATTGACATGAAACAGCTACTGTACTCAGAAGAAGTCATGTCTTAATACTCTGGAGATAGCCTCAACCTTTCTATAACTTTAAACAGACGATTTCCACTTTGTGACATGAGGAGATGGGGGGGGGGAGGAAGGGGGGGAGGAGGAAGGGGGATGGTGGGGAGGAGGGTGGTAGGAGGGGGAGGAGGGTGGAGGGAGGGGGGGATGGTGGGGAGAGGAGGGAGGAGGAGGAAGGGGAATAGGGGGGAGGAGGGGGGAGGAGGGGGGAGGGAGGGGGGATGGGGGAAGGGGAGGGGGGATGGGGTCGGGGGAGGGGGGATGGGGTGGGAGGGAGGGGGAGGAGGGGCGCGGGGGGGAGGGTGGAGGGAGAGGAAAAACCACCAGGGCCAGTGGTGTACTGACTGGGAATCCTTGTTGGTATTTGCTATACTTATAACAACATAACATAATAGCTTATACAGTTTTAAACATTCAAACAGGAGGAATCTTATCATAATACTAGGAAAGTACATCAATTCCTATATTAATTCAAACGGACGTTTTCCACTTTGTGACGGGAGTGGGAGAGGGGGAGGGAGAGGGCAAAATCCACTGGATCCTGTATTGCATTTACTAGGAACCCTTGTTGATATTTGCTATATGTATAACATCAGATATAATAACTTGTACAGTAGAAAACAAGAAAAGAGGTGCTCTGGAAATAATATCAAACCGTGTATAAACTCGATCAAACATTTTCAATTTCAGGGGGAGCTGGATGGGGTGACCCAGGGGGTGGGTGGGGGGGGCCGGACAGGTGGGAGGGGATGGTGGAGGGTGGGGGATGGGGGGGAGGTGATAGAGGGTGGTGTATGGGGAGGGGGGGGGGTGTTCCGCTGAGCAGACCCCCTGGTTTGTGGTGTATTTGTGGAAATGTATAATCATTCACAACTTTCTACTAACTGTAGACCTACGACACAGGGTCTCAGAGTGGCGTCTCGGCTCGGACCTTTAGTTGGAGTCCTCACGGCGGTGCCAGTCGATGTCTGAGTATCGCCCACGCCGTCTTAGTGAGATGGTGGGGAGGGCCCCCCGCGGGAGGGCCCCCGTCCGTCCGACAATGCCCAGGCTCCGGTCAGCACTTTATTTAGCCGTGTGTGTGTGTGTAGGGGAGGAGGGTCTGCGCAGTGGAGAGTGCCTCGTGGCAGCAGATGGGCTTCAGACCTCACAGGGAGAGCTCCGTCCGATTCACCGCTGGCCCGGGTTCTGCAGGGCGCTCCGAGCTCCTCCCGCTCCGTGGGCCCGCCGCAGAGCCTCCGCTCCCGACCAGGCTGCCAGAGGCAGAGGGCGATTTTGCACCGCCATTATTGTTGTTTTAATTGTCATATAGTCGGCTGGTCCCTTTAAGATTTAACCATCCAATGAGGGCCCAGGGACTGGTTCTCTATGTGCTTAAATAGCGCATTCATTCACTATTGCTCCATTACCCCTGAGGAAGTGACGTCAGTAGTCACGAAACGCGCGTAGGGTGGAGTTTAGACTGTACTTGGTACTGCGTGCATGAGCCGGTTTTGGAGAGGAGCGGCGGTGTATTAGTGACGTCATCTGAGGTGGAGCTGGCGCTCCGAGTCGCGGCCGCGAGTAGGAGATAGCCTCCATACACACCGCGCAGCCATCTTCTCAAGCCTGCGGACGGCACGTTGTAATCCGCTTGCAATGTCGCATAGCATGTGAGTGCATTTGCTGTTGATCTTAATTGTTTTATTAAATTTTGTTACGGTACTACACCATTGGCATTTTTTATTATTTTATGTATTTTCCGTGACTGTGATTGATCCATGTGGAGAGGGCAAATGTAATCACCTGAAGACCCACTGCTATCCAGTCCCATACACCAGAGCACAAGCTAAAGATACCTTTCAAGGCCTCTTGCTATCTACTTTCATGTAAGTAGTTAGCAGCTGTGTGGGTGTGATCTCCAGCATCAGAGAGTACAGCGCAATGGTTCTTGTGTTTTGTCTGATTTCAGATATACATTCACCAACAAAGAATTTCTGAAAGATCATCTGTGAGATCTACGAACTGTTCCTTCATTCAGAGAACTGGGAACTTACCTATCAGTTTTATTATACCTGGTGGTGAGCAAAGGACTGTTTTCTCTTTGTTTGCTGACATCCTTCTCATGTTTATTTATTTGATATTTGATATTTATTTTATACCTTTCCTTTCTAAAAAGATGTCCAACATTTTTTTTTAAAGATCTATTATATCTGCCATTACTGTCTCCATTGGTAATGAATTTCACATTTTAATTGCCCTTACTGTAAAGAACCCTTTCCTTTGTTGCTGGTGAAATCTCCTTTCCTCCAACCTTAAGGCAGGGGAGCGCAAACTTTTGCTGCTGCGCCACCTGTCTTGCCTGCCCCCGTGCTCGCGCCCCCCCAACCTTGGAGCTGCGTCACGTCACATCCCCCCGCTGCTTAATTTGATGCAGCGTTGCCATGGCGACGAGTCACAGAGCCGTCTGAATCACAGTAAGTTGAGAGTTTCAGACTCATCACGCATTCCCACGGCATTTAATTTAAATGCCTCGGGATGAGCACAGGGCCTCTGCAACTGCCGTACCACCCCAGAAAAATCTCCCACCCCCCTGGAGGGGCGCCCCCCAGTTTGCGCACCCCTGCATTAATGTATGACCCTGTGTCATTTGTACTGACTTTGGGATGAATAGTTCTTTTGAATGCTCCTTGTATTGTACTTGAATATATTTGTAAATAGTTATCATATCCCTCTCACATGCCTCTTTTCTAATGTAAACAAATCTAATTTAGCTAGCCCCTCCTCAGATTTTCCATCCCCTTTATTCATTTGGTGGCTCTTTTCTACACTTTTTCTAATTCCATAATGTCTTTTATATACCTTCTTCAATACTTACATGGAGTGCTGTATACTTTTTCTGAACCCCTGGTTTGGGTTATGTATTATGGTTTATTATTGATGTATTAGGATACGTACATGCACCAATACATACATATATATATATATATATATATATATATATATATATATATATATATATATATATATATATACATATATATATATATATATATATATATACATATTATATATATATATATATATTATATATATATATATATATATATATATATATATATATATATATATATATATATATATATATATATATATATATATAGAGGTATCAGTACCGTGTTAGCCGAGCTTATATATATATATATACACATACAGTTGTATGAAAAAGAAAGTACATCCTCTTTGAATTCTATGGTTTTACATATCAGGACATAATAACAATCATCTGTTCATGTTCACACATGTATGGAGTGAAAATTCTTAGCATTTTGTCACCCTCAAGTCTTTCATTCATGCAACATTATAACAATCAAAATATAATTTGAGGAAAAATGCAAAGCAGTGTGACTTAGAACGTATGTGTGTGTATATACACACAAACACACGTGTGTGTGTGTATGTGTGTGTGTGTCTGTGTGTCTGTGTTTATATATATACATACATACATACATACATATACAGTTGTGTGAAAAAGAATGAACACCCTCTTTGAATTCTATGGTTTTACATATCAGGACATAATAACAATCATCTCTTCCTTAGCAGGTCTTAAAGTTAGGTAAATACAACCTCAGATGAACAACAACACATGACATATTACACCGTGTCATGATTTATTTAACAAAAAATAAAGCCAAAATGGAGAAGCTATGGGGGCTATGCACTAAGCTGCGTGCTTTCGTGCCAGCCTGAAAAAAAATGATCACGTCTGATAAAAAATGAAGCCGGCGGCGTGATTCACTAAGGCCCTCAGCCCAATTTCTATCGGACGTGCCCAAAACAGGCTTATCGTGCGTGCAATGTTTTTTCCCTCTGCTAGCGCACTGAAACTTCCCGTACGCTAGCTGATAGAAAAAATAAGCCGCCTGTGACATTTGCATGGAGATTCTGCACCCCTGCACATCTACATTATGAAACACATGTATATTAAAAAAAGATTTCACAAACATCAATACACGAACCCCCCCCCTCTGCCCTAACACATACAGTACAATAATGTGCAAAATTACTATTATCCAGATATGGATAATAGATTATTTGCCCATTATTAAAAACTGCATTAGCATACATACATAAAGTAAATAAAAACAGTAGCCAGTTATTCCAATGAATACAAGCAGTAACAACATCAACAATTAATTAATTAAACCATTAACCAATTAAACCAATTAATTCCTAAACCAACTCAAAATGAATAGTAACACTAACCAATCAAACCAATGAATTACTACAACATTAATGAATGTAAACATTAAAAGACAAAGAAATACATTCAAACAATATCTGAAATAACCATAAAACGCATTAGCTAACATAATACAACATTAACTTCAAACAGACACCAATCGCAAACATTTTATTACCATTAAGCAGGAAAAAAACAAACAATCACATCCACATAAGAAATTGAAATTAAAAAAACCAACAGCAATACCAAGCCACAAATGCCCCCCAAATATTGTCATAATAATGTATTAATCTGTACCCTAAACTGGTACAGATTAATATATTATCAGTCAATGTGCCTCCCCCAAAAAATAAAAAAAAACAAATCCAATGAAGAAACCTGTAAAAAGAGATATTTACAAACATTCAATATATTACTTACCATTAGAAGCGGTGGCCCTCCGACTCCCGGGATAACAGGCCTCCAACAGCATCCGATGCCATCCGCCATAAAGATTCGGATCAGGTACCCAAATCTTCTTATTTCTTTCTTTAATCACCTTCTTCTATCTTCATCTGTCACCATTTCTTGATCTTCTTTATCTTCTATCTTCATCTGTAAATCCAAAAAACCCCATGGTAAATCCCAACCGATGTTGTCTCGTCGTCTTCTTGGGCTCAAATGAGGCGTCACAGCCTTAAAAAAGGCTTGTGAAGTCACATTTAGCCTCAAAATGGTTAACAGCCACCTGATTGGCTGTTCAAACCATGTTCCGACTTTAATTATTATTATTTTTTACATGACGTCACTTAAAGGGAATGATGCCAGCCAATCAGAATGGCTGTGCTTCCTTTGCCTTTAAGATGACGTGACGAAGCCGGTGTCACATGGTATTACAGCCAATCAGATCGTGGGAACCAATTCCACACTCTGATTGGCTGAAATACCATGTGACGCCGGCCATCTTGGATTTAGTGAAGTCATCTTAAAGGCAAATGAAGCACATCCATTCTGATTGGCTGGCATCCTGCTTTTTTTATCACCTGCCTTTAGCTGGTGAGCTTTATTCAGCGCAACTTTCACGTACGATAAGTTTGCGTTGCTTAGTGAATCCTGCAGAAGGGCAGGATTCAGCGCAAAGAGCTCATCGTACGAGCAAAGATGGACTTTGAAAAATTTTCAGGAAAACGTCAGTTTTAGAGCGTAAACTGCCTGTTTGCGCGGCTTAGTGAATAGCGCTCGGCAGAACTTCACGTTCTAAGAGCACTTTGCGCTCTTAAAACGACTTATCACTGCTTAGTGCATAGCCCCCTATGTGTGATAAACTAAGTACACCTTTACTGCTTCCATATGAATTAAGATGCTAAGTAGAAGACAGGTGCTGCTAATCAAATGCCGTTGATTAATTGATCATCAGCAAGTGTGACCACCTCTATAAAAGTCGAAGTTTTAGCAGTTTGCTGGTCTGGAGCATTCAGGTGTGTGTTAAAACAATGCCAAAGAGGAAAGACATCAGCAATGATCTTAGAGAAGCAATTGTTGCTGCCCATCAATCTGGGAAGGGTTATAAGGCCATTTCCAAACAATTTAAAGTCCATCATTCTACAGTGAGAAAGATTATTCAAAAGTGGAAAACATTCAAGACAGTTGTCAATCTTCCCAGGAGTGGACGTCCCAGCAAATTCACCCCAAGGTCAGACCGTGCAATGCTCAGAGAAATTGCAAAAAACCCAAGAGTTACATCTCAGACTCTACAGGCCTCAGTTAGCATGTTAAATGTTAAAATTCATGACAGTACAATTAGAAAAAGACTGAACAAGTATGGTTTGTTTGGAAAAGTTGCTAGGAGAAAGCCTCTTCTCTCTAAAAAAAAGATGGCAGCATGGCTTAGGTTTGCAAAGTTGCATCTGAACAAACCACAAGACTTTTGGAACAATGTCCTTTGGACAGATGAGTTCAAAGTGGAGATGTTTGGCCATAATGCACAGCACCACGTTTAGCGAAAACCAAACACAGCATATCAGCACAAACACCTCATACCAACTGTCAAGCTTGGTGGTGGAGTGGTGATGATTTGGGCTTGGTTTGCAGCCACAGGACCTGGGAAACTTGCAGTCATTGAGTCGACCATGAACTACTCTGTATACCAAAGTATTCTAGAGTCAAATGTGAGGCCATCTGTCCGACAGCTAAAGCTTGGCCGAAATTGGGTCATGCAACAGGACAATGATGCCAAGAACACCAGCAAATCTGCAACAGAATGGCTGAAAAAGAAAAACATCAAGGTGTTGCAATGGCCTAGTCAAAGTCCAGACCTCAACCCAATTGAAATGCTGTGGCTGGACCTTAAGAGTGCTGTGCATAAACAAATGCCCACAAACCTCAATGAACTGAAGCAACATTGTAAAGAAGAGTGGGACAAAATTCCTCCACAATGATGTGAGAGACTGATAAAGTCATACAGAAACAATTACTTCAAGTTATTGCTGCTAAAGGTGGTTCTACAAGCTATTGAATCATAAGGTATACGTAGGTTTCCACACATGGCTTCTCCATTTTGGCTTTATTTTTGTTAAATAAATCATGACACGGTGTAATACTGTATGTCATGTGTTGTTGTTCATCTGAGGTTGTATTTACCTAATTTTAAGACCTGCTAAGGAACAGATGATTGTTATTATGTCCTGATATATAAAACCATAGAATTCAAAGAGGGTGTACTTTCTTTTTCACACAACTGTATATGTATGTACAGTGGCGGCCGCCTTTAACCTCCTGCGGCCGTTTCCCCGCGATTTTTAAAATCGTGGGCAGATGCGGCATGTTTTCGGCTGTTTTGGGCGCCGCAGGCGCTTTCATTGTTTAGCGCGATTAGCGCTGTCTGGTGAATGCGGCTGACGCGCGGCAAAGTCCGTGACAAACGGAGAACATCCCCGAATTTTTCCGGGTATGTAGGAGGATAAAAGGGGCCACGGCTGTATGTATGTATACACACACACACACACACATATATATGTGTGTATATACACACACATACGTTCTAAGTCCCACTGCTTTGGAAGCCAATGTGCTTCTCATTACCCTTCAGCTGTCCAGACCGCCGGGTAGAGGCATGTGCTTTCATACAGGGTGAGTGTTGTCTTCCCTTCACTTACCCTTGTCAGCACAGTCATACCCCCCCCTGGTCTTACTTTATGGGGCTTTAATAGGAGTGATATTGCCTTTATTTCCACACTTCATTGTGCACCTGGATATATGTGTTACTTCATGCTATATGGATTCTGGATTTACCTAAGATACTGATAAACCACATAGTGACGTTTGTAGCACCAGTTAGAGGATTGTTCCCTATTCCCCTATGCTCTGTTATTGACATCAATGTAATTTCACATAACTTTCAACTCTACCTACTGTAGATGGCAGGTAGATACAATGTACTGTAGTGCCGATGGTTATTCTAACACAAACCAGTGGCAATCACCAAAAAGATCCAGGTACATACTGGGTACATGCTGGGTCGTGTTTAAGGCAAGTTTAAGGCATTGACATTAACAGCAGGGGTCCCTGGCAGTCCCATTCAAACAGAATGGGACTGTCGGGGACCCCTGCTGTGTTAATCCAATGGGTCATTAGTCAATGCAGAAATGCCTTAAACTTGCCTTAAACTAGCCAAGTTACACCCAGCATGTAACCAGTATGTAACCAGCATGTAACCAGCATGTAACCGGACTAGTTTAAGGCAAGCCTTAGAATACTCGTGGTCTCGTCTGTAACTGAAATTAGACATTCGACTTTATGTTAAGAGCTGTCTTTAAAAATAGCAAAACACCTTGCACTCTATTTTGTATTTTTTTTATCCTAAGATTGAAGCAGGGCGTCTCTGGAGCTGGATCTCATTCCTTTCAGCATCGGGGACCCCATGCTTCTAGAGATACTTAGCTCCATAAGGGTGCCGGTATCTTTTCAGCCAGTGAATTTGTTTGGCAGTGTTTAAATGTCCCACATTATGCGGGCCAAGGGGAAGCTATGACATCATCCCTTGCTGCTACCCATTGGCCCGCGTGACCTGGACATTGTAACTCCACAGAAATACCAGCACCCCATATAAGTATCTCTGGTAGCAGGGGGTCCCTGTAGCTGAAATGGGGATCAGCCCTGGAGACTCGCGGCTTCAAAGCTACTGTATAACAAAAAAAAATGTCGTTTTGCTTGGTCACAAGCAGAGTTGTTACTGAGATTACATGAAGTGACAATAGGACAGCAGAGAGATGCAGAACGCTGAACATGGCAGCACATAGCGGAATAATAACCATTATTTTTATGTTATAGCTTTATATGTTATAGCTCATGTAATTTTATTGATATTTAGTCCTACATTCACACATTAAATAGACACAAAGTCTATGCTTACATGAAGACATTCAGAATAAAGGCTTTTCTTAATTGGGGTACAGTGTAATCAGATTTCACCAAAACAAAATAAAAACTAGGCTTATTTTATTTTTGATTGTGTATGCCTGCAATGCTGCACTTTTTTTTACTACAGCAGGGAGTTTCCCAGGCATTTAGCCACAGAATTTGTCAGTTGGCCATAAACCAGAATTCCTTAGTCTTTCAATTTCAGACAAAATGGTAACTGGTTGGGTGGCCAATGGGAAACACCTTCTTAAAATGCATAAATATCTTAAAAGGATACACACTCGGGGGGTGCGTGCGTGACGTCAATGCGGGTGCACGCATGCTAGGGAAGCTCTGTGCACCCCGCCGGAAAAATAGCTAAAATCCCCTGATCACCGCTCCGTTTAATAAGTATATAGAAACAAGTTCCAAATAACGATGCTCAGTAAGGACAGGAAACATGTATTTCAAATGAAATCTTGAATCATGAAGATAGATGTTAGTCGGACGAGCTCTGAATCAAGCCTAGTGAGATTCACAGACCCAGTGTATTGGCATCTCAGATGAGTAGTTAATGCAATAACTGTCCATATAGTGGAGACACCTAGCATGATCCTATAAAAGGACTCCACTGGATGATTCCCTCTAGAGTAACACTGATAGTGGTCAACTTCTCCCCAATAATTGAATGGTGAAAATATGGTACTCACATATAGCAGCTTGTCCTTGTGCGTGCGTCAGTAGTACAGAAAAGCATCCAAGGATAAGGATGGAGCACAGTATACGGGCTAACACCAACAAAGGAGGGTTAAAACATTAAACTTTAATGATCATGGCATAAGGGGAATATGTGGTAAACACTCTGACGCCTTTCACGCTGACGCCCTTTATCAAAGAGTATCTTTGCCATGATCATTAAAGTTTAATGTTTTAACCCTCCATTGTTGGTGTTAGCCCCTATACTTTATAGCTGTGCTCCGTCCTTATCCTTGGATGCTTTTCTCCACCGCTTCGTTTAGTTCCGCAGAACATCCGATCCGCCGGTGTACTAGCAGAGATGTCCTCCTAGAAAACGGCGAAGCCGGGTACACTAGATCTCTCCTGCTTCAGCCGTGGGCAGCAAGCAGCACTAGAGAAAAAAGAAAAACAAAGATGGCGCCGCTGAGCGCACAGGAGCGCACACCTACAGGGAATAACAAGGGAGAGAGGCAAGTTACGGATCTTGAGGGGGATATCCCTAACAGAAAAGCCACATTAAGAAATCAAGCAGAGAGGACCACAGCAGGTTAAGAGGCAGTGGGGGGAGCTGCTACAGACAGAGGACTGACTACAACAGAGGGACATACAGTGATTACTAAACAGGACCTCCAGAACATGCTTAAAGAAATGCAAGCAAGTTTTCAGTAAGCTCTGGATAAAGCCGTAGGGGAATTTAAAACAGAAGTCTCTGTACTAGCTATAAGAACTAGGGAGCTTGAAAATAAGATGGACATTTCTCAGAATTTACGAATTCGATATATCCCAGAGTCGGTGTCCGTGGAAGCCCTCCAGTCATATCTTAAGAGACTGTTTAGTCAATTGACCCTCAGCTCCTAAGGCTCCACCAATATGCAACCAAGGAAAGGATTATAAAAGCCTGCAGAAACAGAGGCTCAATAGAATTTGAAAACCCCTCTATCCAGATCTTCCAGGACCTCACCAGGATGACAATTGAGAGGAGCAGAGGGCTGCGATCAGTAATGGTGGTACTTCAGGTAAAAGGTTTTCGCTACCGATGGGCCTTTCCATTCCACCTTTTAGTCAACCATGATGGCAGACATATCTTGATCCGGTACCCCGAAGAATTAGCACCTTTCCTATCGGTATTGGGTCTGACCCCCAGGGATGGAACAGGCCAACGACAAAGACCTCGGGATGATAACAAAGATGACGATCGATCGGCCGAGGGTGCAGTTGCCCGAAGATAAAAGACCCTTGACCATCTGTGCCTTTGAGGAACTCTTGTCAAATCACTCTCCTGTGGTTCTCTAGAACTTTGGAAGATTTAACTGGAATCCACGGCTGTTTTCTCCAAACGAGGATCCGTCTACATACGATGACTATGAGAAGCTTACACCTGTCCTATAATGATGTTTGCTTCCCCTCTGTTTTGTCCCCCCCTTGTTCTTCCCTTTTTTATTCTTTATAACCTTTGTAGGGATTATTCCATCAGAGTCTTGGAGTTGACCGTCTTTATCTCGGAAACTGGTCTGCTGATCGGTGAAATAAAAACGATGCTTGTGCTGTTTGCGAGCCCTGGCTAGGATGCAGGTGCGATCAAGGGACTGGGAATAGAGAAAGACGGGGTGTGTGGGGTGGGAAGAAGCCCTGTATGCCTGATGTCATGTCGCCCCCAGTAGGGTCATATGCCGTCAGGCCAAGTAGGGCCTGGCTGCAAATTACAGATGAGTAGCTGGTTACACTCATCTTTGTAGTTTAACTTTTTGTTTTTGGTGGGGTTTTTTTAGTATCCATGTTCCCGGAGGGGGGAAATTCCCTTATTTTTTTTCCCACTCCCACCTGTTCCCCACAACCACCAATCTTTTATGTTCACAATTTTCACATGAGAGCGAGAGACACAATATTGGGAATGACTAGTCAGGCGCCATTGAAGTTAGTGTCCATGAATGTTAAAGGCCTTAATAGCAATGGTAAGCATAGATTAGCCCTAAAAGAATTTTGGAATATGAAAGCAGATATTGTCTTTCTACAAGAGACACCTTTTGACACCCAGGATCCCCTAATACTTTCAGTGGGACTTTCCCTATAGCATTCCACTCATATTTTACCAGTTAAAAAAGGGGGGTTGCAATATTGGTATAACAGGGTATTCCGTTCCAGCCACTGGAAATCAAGAGGATAAAGGAGGGAGGTCCTTGGTGGTCCACGGGCTCCTCTCAGGCCAACAGATTATTCTAATAAATATATACGCACCCAACAATGGTCAAATTGGAAACATTGGAATCTATGGGGGAAGTAGAGATCAGCAACTGATCCTGGAAGGTGATTTTAATATGGTACCAGACCCAGACATGGACAAGACCACTCACTCAGAACACCTGCACTCCGCAATGACCTACAGTGTAGCAAAGACATTTAGACTGCTACTCAAAGTATTTGGGAAATTGGATGCCTGGCGTGGCACACATAAAGGACAGAGGGATTATTCTTTTTACTCGCCCCCACATGATTCGTATTCGAGAATTGATAATATATTTGTATCCCCAAGGATCTTGGAAGTATTGGTCCAATCAGATATAGGGCCTATTACGTAGTCAGACCACGCCCCCATGGTGATTTTGTTCCACCCCCCATTTATTAGGACGCGATCATTCCATTGGAGGATGAACGACTCACTATTAAACTACCCAGAGATTAGTACTCAAATTGGAGAGATGCCTAAAAATGACTTACATATTAATAACGGATCTGTAAAATCAACAGCAGTATTATGGGAGGCACATAAGGCACGATTAGAGGACAGCTCATTTCAATAGCAACGTATAGAAAGAGGATAAAAATAGAGAAAAAAAATGTTACTGGAAAAATAGTACAGTTAGAACAATTACACAAAAAAAAATCCAGAAAATTTTAAGTTAGGCAAGGGTAGAACTCAAGAGTATACAATTAGAAGAGGTAAAGAAGGGCCTGAAGTGAACTAAACAGATGTATTATGATAAAGGAGATAAGGCTGACCGTCTGCTAGCAAATAAACTCAGAGGGATTAGGTCAAGAACTTTGGTCCCTGCCATAAGAATGAAAGGAGGAGAAGTGACATACAATCCCACTAAGATAGCAGAGGAATTTGCTAAATTTTATACGGACCTCTATAACCTAGATAACTTATCCCCAAACGCTAAGATCCCAGACTTGTCCCAGATAGAAGACTATTTTAGAGAATGAACCCTTCCGAAACAGACAGAGGAAGATCATAACATTTTAATGCAAAAATAACTCCGATTGAGCTAACAAGGGTGGTTGGCGCATTGAAACCATCAAATTTTAAGGAATCCTAGGACCATGTTTACTAGATTTATTTAACGATTTTCTTAGCAGATAACAAATCCCTTCACTGATGACGAAAGTCAATATAGTGGCGATCCCTAAAGAGGGTAAGGATCCTTAATGTTGTGGCAGCTATAGGCCAATTTCACTGCTGTAGTTGTTTGCAAACTCACAAACATGGTTTCGTTTGATAATGAGAAGTTTATTGCAGAGTATGATCATACACATTCAAAAGTCTTGAAGACTCTCTGCCAGGGAGTGTCCAAACAGCCATTTTATTCATTTTTGAATCCTTTGCTAAAAAAAGGTTACCAGGTAGAATATACTAACCACTCCTTAATTCTTAAACCAATCATCTTACAGATCATTATATCAATTGGCTCTCTCCAGAAAGTTACTGATGTTAATTTTCACTATCCTCTTGCAAGTCACACTGTATGTCTAAAACCATGGGTCTCAGAGCTACAGTATGATGCCTCGGTTCTGATGATACTTTTATGCATAACCTTTAGCTTTAAAGCTTTAGTGCTAAGTCCTCCTAAAAATAATAAATAGTTATCATTGCCTGTCTCCACTTTTCCTGTTATTTCTAATGCAGAGCACATAGATTACAAATGCGGTCATATAGTGCATTTGTTCTGAATTTTGTCTTAAAGCAGCAGTCCAAGCTGACGTTTTTTCCCCCCTTTAATATGTGCATCAATACAATCCATACAATGATAAGTAATTAGCTCAGTTTTCGATCGATCCGTTCTCTTGTAATCGATCGGTGAAGATTCAGCTCAGAGTTCACTAAATGTCTGTCAGTGCAGCAGAAGAAGACCAAAGAAGCAAAGTTCTGTGGGGAAAATCATGTGACCAGGCAGTCACTAGATACAATTGATGCACTGCTAGGGAGAGGGCAGGGCTCAAAAAGGGGTGTGCCAGAGCCTGTTCAAAGAGGAAGGGGATGTGACTTTGTAAATGGCTGCTATAGAAACAAAAAATGCTTGTTACATTATAATACATTAAAATGTCAGAGTTGTTTTTAAAAAAAAATATGCTACAAGTATTTTTTCATAGTACAGAACTGATTACAAAAAAAAAAAAACACATAGGATATTGCTTGGTCTGCAGCTTTATGGCGATTCTTGTTGAAACCTTTTTGCTTTGCACCGGAAAAGCATTACTGTTTACAGCCTCATGAACCAAATGTGAATGTTCTTTAGTAGGCATTTATAGGGTCTATATTATTCTCTTATATGTACTGTAGTACTGCATTCCCCATCAGTACTTAACTGAATGGTACTGATTAAAATGCATTTAAATATGTAGACATTTTAAACCCGGTCGCAAAAATGCTGTGAAAAATAAAGAGGATAACCTTTAATAAACCATCATATATCTTCATCATATTCATATAAATTAGTTAGAATGTGTGCAAGATTATTTAATTTTTCTACACATAACTCTCCTAAATTACAATAAATAAAGTAAACAATGTTAGGCAGATGGGAACAGTGAAGAGATCACTATCAATTGGTGGAACAAGGAAAACTGTGCATGTGTGGGCGATGCAGACATATAAATAAAGCAAAAAGAATTAAAGGGAGAGGGGAAGCAGCAGGATACACTATAAATGCTTCTCCTGAACCCTCTCCCTTTTTTATCTCTTCCAATCTAATTCTACTGTTGTTGGTGTAATCTGTGAGTGTGGAGTTTGTTTAGCAGTCTGCTTGCTATGCATGTGCCCACAGTTGCTGACATCAGATTACCTTTCACCTACTTCCTCAGCTGCAAGAGAGGTTACTAGCGTTCACTGAGGCTCCAAATGTACGCATGCGTACTGCTTTCGTCTTAGCTAAGCTGGGTTACCAGAGCTTCTCTTGCAATAGCTGCAGTGAGGATACCCTCTATGGGTTTGCTTGCTGTGGCAATATTCATTCATGGATAGTTCACTCCCTCTGATGTACGAATATGGAGGGCCTTGTACCCCTACTCTGTCACAAACACACAGTTCTGCTTTTAATGGAGCAGAATAGAGCAATTGCGACAAGTCTCCCATAGGTATGTAACGGTATTCCCCCCCCCAATCGCAGATCTGGTGTGTGTGCGGAGAACATTTTTCACAGCCACCTCCATCGGAGCCTGTAGGGAGTAAGGAGGTTCCTCACCACTCTGCTGGCTTGCGATGGATTCCTCTTCCTCTGGAACATGATCAGGTAGGTACAGGTCCACTCGCACCACTGGACAGCTACCTTCTAAGGAGGACACCTCCGCCAGGACGCGATGCTGAGTGGAGCCATTCGCCCTGGTGGCCAGACTTAAGGAGCTATCGTGCTCCGCGGTCACCTGGAGGCTCACACCCAACACCCCTGGGGCAGTCAACTCACCCTGGTCATCGTTAGCAGGTACTGATCCCAAGCCTGGGACCGATGGTACTTCTGTAGTAAGCCGGACTGGCCATTGTAGGGCACACGGGCCCACAGCAGAGTCCGCAATATCTGGATACACCTCCTCTAGGGCACACGGGCCCACAGCAGGCTCTGTATCCGCCGAGATAGTTGGTTCGATGACGTCACTAGAGTGGTCCGCCGGCAGGCGCATCACCACGAACGGTTGGTTGCTGGAATCACCAAAGGAAGATGGGGGTATAGGCACCTTACCCTGGGGTTCCTCTGTATCACCGCTGGGGTGGTTTGCCGGTAGGCGCATCGCCACCGATGGGACTTCAACCTCTGCCTCGGAGGATATCACTATCGGATCCTCCGCAAGGTAGACACCGGGTCCTTCTGCGATACAACCAGTGGGTATAGGTACGAAGCTGGCGTGCTCCGATACCTCCACTGCGGTCACGCTCTTCTCCACCGATGGTTCGCTCGGTTCCGTAGCTAGCTGGGCAGGTGATTCCTGCTCGGGAACCGGGTCTAGAATGTTCACTTGGGCACACGGGCCCTCCACAACCGGTTGTTGGTAGCGGGAATCCCTAAGTAACTTCTCCCTGAAGACAGACTTAACTTCAGCACAACTCATAGTGATATAGAGGTCAGGCTTCTCCTCCTCCTCTGAGGATATCACGATCGGATCCTCCGAAATTTCTATGAGAGGGGTAGATAGGTTAGCTATACTGACCGGCTCATCGTCCTCTGCTGGTTCTACAGGAGGGGCATAATAGGCTTCAAGAACCGGGCACCGCAACCGTCACATTGAGGCTCCCACGCCAATGCCGCTCTAGAACAGTCATGAAGGGCTAAAATACTGTATGCTCAGCTCTCCGTCCACTGTGCCGGTCTTGAAATCCAGCGGTAGCTGAAACAGGTCGGCTCCCTGGACATAGGCTTTTTGCAGGCAAGTGCACATTAGTGTAAGGGCTTTCACTCCTGGCTCGTGCCAGGCCACATAAACATTGGGGTGTACCCCATGACAGTCTATTACCTCATCAACGTATGTTGGATGATCACAATGTTTGCTCCCCCTGGTGGAATGTGAAGGAGGGGCAGCACACTCTTTCAAGGAGTGATTCTGGCTCTGCACTCTGTCACTCAGTTGGCAGGGGTGGGGCTTAGGTTTTCCCGCCGATCCCGGACAGTTTTCTGCAAAGTCATTCTGCGCCTTGAGCGCGGTACCACGTGCACTCGGGGGAGTGTTCACTTGGGGGAAGTTGCCATGGCGCTGGGTCAGCGTATACTAAAGGGTAACCCTCAGGGGGGCACCCGGGCATAAATAACGTGGACGGTGACTCGAATGGGCATATATCCCTTGAGAATGACACGACAAAAAGCAGCGAGCTCCACGTAGGCGTGGAAGGGCGTGCTGCCATCCGGGGATTTTATGCATATGCTCATAGATCTCTGTCTCTGATACGTTGG
The DNA here is from genome assembly GCF_040206685.1 of Ascaphus truei. Taxonomy (NCBI): domain Eukaryota; kingdom Metazoa; phylum Chordata; class Amphibia; order Anura; family Ascaphidae; genus Ascaphus; species Ascaphus truei. The sequence continues at coordinate 127,422,193 of NC_134483.1, forward strand.
CGGGAACGCCTTCTAAGGCCACCACACGGCGGGGACGAAGATTATTTATCCTCAAGGCCCAGGCAAGGACCTTGTGTCCGGACTTAACAAACATGGTGGACAATTTGGAGAAAGAAAATATGGAACAGGGCACCCCAGGTCTATCTCAGCAGCACCTCCAAATGTAACGGGTATCCCCCCCCCAATCGCAGATCTGGTGTGGGTGCGGAGAACATACAATGTTACCAGGTGTGGTGCTTTACCTGTTGGCTCGCAGGAGGGCTGAGCTTCCGCCACGGGGAACCTGGGGCAATTATGATATTATGAGTAACCACTTACTCGGTGCAGCGCCTCCACCTGCGATGGCTCCCACCAGAGGGGGAGTAAGTCCTCACAGGACAAATACAATAATCACATGCACTGTATGTATAATAACCAATGTTTTTTACTAACGTGCAAAGCAAACATGTAACATCAATACCACCATAACAGGTGTCCCTCTCTAGAGGAGACACTAACTGCGTCGCGCAGGACGCTTCCCCAACACCAGGTGATCCCACCCAGTGTCCATAGAAACTCCACCCAATGTCCCGCACTCTGGCAGAGAGAGGCAATGGGTGACTGCGCAGTCACTATTATACTAAGGGCCCGTTGGTGCACTTGTATATGTATAGTACCTGCCGAGCACTCCGGTGCTCGGAGCCGCAACAGCTTCGCAAAGGATCAGTCGTTCTGGGATCCCGTCTGATCCGGTCCGGTGAATCCTTGCTTGGGGTCCCCCAGGGGCGATCCCACCCTGGAGATAGTCTCTGGTCTCTGGGTACCGACTTGAGCCAAATTCGTCTCTCGTGGAGCGCAGCAGCCACTGTGTCCCTGTCTATCACTGGCACTACGTGACACGGTCCCTAACCTAGGGCATGTCCCTGTAGAACCACAAGCTGGGGAATGAGGACCTACCTGGGACCTAAGGGGTTAATGGCCTATCCCGTCCCCCTAGCGCTTCCTGGTCCTGACTCTAACTAACTATTAGCACTCGCAGCACTTACAATAACGCGCTACAACCTACTCGCAACCTGCAGCTAACGTACTGCACTAACACTGTGCCTGCCTGTCAGACCTCACGGCACTGACAGCCGTGAACCTGACTAGACAGCACACTGACACTAAGGGCAGCGGCCCTATCTTGGGCCGTCCCTGATCAATTACCCACTAATCTGGTGGGGAGTTGGGGCCTACCTGGGGTGTGGGTACCTATCTGGGCGCAGGAGCTGCACTCGCTCCCCGCACCCTTCCTTCCCTCACAGCTCCCCGGCTCCAACTGACTCTCATGCTGAAAGCCCGCGAAATTGTATCTTTCTGCCTGACTGGAGATCCTAAGCCCTATTGGCTCCCTGGTGTCACGTGGGGCGCGCAGAGGCTCCTGGGACTCGTAGTCCCTACTAGAGCCTTCCCTGGTAGGCTAGGGCTTCGGGGGCTTTCTATGGGCTGTCCTGCGCCTGCGCAAGCTTTCTGGTGCTGCCTCAACCTCTCCCTTCCTATTCTTGCCCTCGCGCGACTTCTCCCTGACTCTGGGGCCCTACCTACGCGTGCGCGATCACTGCGCATGCGCGAGTCCCTTATCACTGGTGGCGCCCTCACCGCCCGCTCCGGGAGCGCCGGGATCCCTGTGACGCGCCTGTGGCCTTGGCAACTGGCCGCACGGGTCCCCGGCAACCCCCGAGCCGGGACCTGACCGCCCTCACCTCTGCGATCGCCGGGCGGAGCCGCCATTGGACTCGGCGGCACCCGCGATCGGCAGCTAGGTGAGGCGGGTGCTGACAAGCTGGGGAGACCTGGCTACAGGAATATATTTCAATTTAATGTCCCAGTTTACACGGGCCAGGACTGTCCTATAGAGAAGCAGAAACAGGGCTAGAATACGTGTAGACAACATGCATAGGGGGTGATTCATTAAGCAGTGATAGGGTTTATCGGGGCTGATTTAAATGGGAGTGTCCATACCACTACCGCAGTTCAATGAATTACGCCCCATAGTCTATTTTATATATATAGATATAGATATATTCAAAACTAAAAAATGAACTAGCACTAGTAGGACACTGACCTTTATTATTCTGCAATAAAGTGTCAAAAATGAATATTTTGGGGCTTAAAGAATCAATAAAAATATTAAGTCTACAGTTGAAGTACAATATACAATATGTTAATTAATCAAGGTGGGTGCACAGGTTATAACGGGTCCCAGGTCAAATCACATTCTTAACTGCCAATAAAACAGTCTAATTTGGCTTCCCTAAACAAATGTAACCATGCTAACAAAAAATACTTGTCTCTTTTCATTTTTGGGGAAATTATTTATAAGTTGAATTTCTTAGGGGCCTCTGAATGGGGAAGTGTTTGTCAATAACGTGTTTTCTTTAGCCTTTTTCTGACTGTCAATAAAGAGACAGGGAAAGAGTGGGAGAGAGAGAGAGAGAGAGAGAGAGAGAGAGAGAGAGAGAGAGAGAGAGAGAGAGAGAGAGAGAGAGAGAGAGAGAGGGAGACGGGGGAGATAAGCACAGTGACCAAAATGAACAGCCAGAGGAATTGAAAACCTCTCCGAAGTCTCAGCTCACCATCTTTACAAACTGAGATTAAATATTATTTAAACATACCGCTAGATGTCAAATTTGAATAAGAAAGGCACGAGTCGCTAAGATGTAACCATTTAAACATGTCACTGCCATTAGTACATTTTTATTCTAGAAGGGATTACCCCTTTAAAGATCATGTGTTAACACAGGGGTGAACAAACTGGGTGATTCTCTGAGGGGGGCGCTGGGTTTAATGAGGCTCTGCACGCTTCCCCAAGGCATTTAAATTACATGCCGGGAGAGCGGCGAAGGCCTCTGTAGATTTCCCTTAACTTGGCTCAGACTGCTTCTGGAGACGCATTGCCATGCGTCAAATGACGCCGCAGGGTCGCGTGACACTGTATTGCCATGACATCATATCGAGACGTCAGAACACCGGAGCCCAGGTAAGGAGAGGGGGCGCGGGGAGGGGAGGGGGGAGAACCAGCAGGGGGGCACAGGGGGAAAAGATTGTGCACCCCTGTGTTAAAGGATACATATCCAATGTCTTCATCCTGGTCCGAATCTTACTCCCTGAAACTGAAACCTGAAAATGCGGTATCCTTTACTTTTACAGGCATACCCCGCATTAACGTACGCAATGGGACCGGAGCATGTATGTAAAGCGAAAATGTACTTAAAGTGAAGCACTACCTTTTCCCACTTATCGATGCATGTGCTGTACTGCAATCGTCCTATACGGGCATAACTGATGTAAATAACGCATGTGTAACAGGCTCTATAGTCTCCCCGCTTGCGCACAGCTTCGGTACAGGTAGGGAGCCGGTATTGCTGTTCAGGACGTGCTGACAGGCGCATGGGTGAACTGCCGTTTGCCTATTGGGCGACATGTACTTACTCGCGAGTGTACTTAAAGTGAGTGTCCTTAAAGCGGGGTATGCCTGTATTACACTCTTTCTAGCAGTACTTTGAATTTGAAGTGCTGGTGTCTTTATTTGCCGTCTGTAATATGTTGCCCTCTTCTTCAACATTAGCGGGATTAAACTAGTAAAAGAACAACTAGCAGAGGTAATTCAAAGGGCGTCACATGAAGCGTGCCAGTGTGCATCGGAGTCTGCGCCAAATGTAAGAATGTATTTTAATGCAAATCTCTTAGGCTGACCCAGGGTTTATCTGATGAATACAAAGCGGAGACAAATTATAGCAAGGTGTAAGAATTGATACATTCCTTTATAATTTGCAGTATACAGGCAGTCCTCGTTTTACAACGCTTCGCTTTACAACGAATGGCTTATCCAACGCTATGCAATGCATACCTATATTCATTTTTACAACGCCAAAACGGCTTATCCAACGCTCTTACGACGCTTTGCACCGTTGTGTATGTGTGTATATATATATACAAATTCACATGAACAGCGTTGCAAAGCGTCGTAAGAGCGTAAATATATATAATATTATACTATATAATATTCTATTATACTATATAATATATTATTTATTATGTTATATTTTATATATAATACAGTATATACACTATATAATTTATGTGTGTGCTGCATATTTTATTGCCTGCATAAAATATTTGGTGTATTTTAGTGTTAAAAATGCCTTCAGGAACGGAACCTTTCATTTAAACAGTGTTCCTATGGGAAAACATGTTTCGCTTTACAACGTTTCGCTTTTCAACGCCATTTTGAGTAACGCATTGTGTCGGATAACTGAGGACTGCCTGTATTAGCTACTGTTACTTTCTCCTACTACTATTTCTCCATTTAACCACTTCTTTCCGTGCAGATATCCGGCGAGTGCCAGATTGGCCAGGAAGCTGCAGGCAATGGTCGGAGGGGTGACCGGATCACCGGGGCTCTGTGGTGGTGCGATCGCAGGGCGTCGCCATCTTGGACGTCCTTGCGCATGCGCAAGACCCGGCGCATGCGCAGAGAAGCATAGTTACGGTAGCCAGTGTTGGACTTTTGCAAGGAGGGACTACAAGTCCCAGCAGCCTCTAGGGCTGCTACCACATGAGTGGCAGGAGTCAATAGGGCTCATAGGATAACGGCCAGCTTACTGTGACTTTTGGCACGCTCAGCAGGGACTACGGCAGTCGGGAGAGGGACCCCAACTGAGCAGGTAGTGTCCAGGGAGCAGTGCTTCCCTGGACTAGGCCAGATTGCCCCGTAGGCCCTCAGCTAGGCTCCGATCACAAGTAGCTGCAGGAAAGATCCATAGCTAGGGACGCTTCCCCTGTCGTTACAGTGAAAGAGTGCTGCATCTGTGCCATTTGCCACACGGTGACTGCGGCCTGCAGTCTGGGACCAGACCCAGGCCTATCCATTATCAGAAAATATTACAAGGGACACACTCCAACGGGAGCCCCCTCAGAGGTGGACTGGACACTTGAGGATCCACGTGCAGCGTGGACACGTGGCGGGTCGGCGTACAATCAACCAAGAATGCCTGGTCTGGACTAATACCAAGAAGGTATTGCCCAAAGTGCACCAGTGGCCATACACACTGTGAGCAGTACTGTCACACATGTTGGGGTGGGGTTGCTGTTGTGGACATCGGGGGGTTTGGTGCCCAAGGCATCTCATGACTCGGGTGGTTGCGACCTTGCTATTACTAAAGTTATCAACTATATGCCAGTAAATATAAGTTAGCCATACTGTGTGTGCGTGTGTTATTATCTGTTACTAGTGGGTGCATGTGAGAGGTTATCCTATTGCTTTAGGTTCTCTCGCAGGTAGAGGTGCTGCATACCAATGAACGTGATCACCCCAGGCTCCAATTGGCAGAGGATCAGGCCTCCTGTACGCCTGAGAGGTAATCAGCACGCATAGTCTCTTTAGTCACGGGGAAAGAGGGCTACACTCATAAGGGGAAAAATAAATTCCTTCCCGACTCCAAATATTCACAATCAGATTTCTCCCTGAATCAACATCCTTCCCATCTTTACTTATTTGGTACAGTATATCCCTGTTTACCTTTAATCTAGACTTATAAGGGGAACAAACTGCTATATAAAGGGAACAAACTGCTGCTATAAGAGTAGTGCACTAAACAGTATTGAGGTAATGGGCCAAAGAGAAGTCAGCAATCAGAAGTTGCAAACAAATCTCCAGTTTCTTGAGATGATTATTGTTACATAGGGCCTCATGCAGAGAGCAGCGCTATTTAAAATTGGAGAGGGGAATAAAATGTAGCTGTAATGGAGAGTTTTTTTCTCCATATGCAGAAAGGGCATAAAACTGCATTTAGAATCCTGTCTGCATATGGAGAGTTTCAACCAGCGATATGAGCGCTGTTGAAACTAGAGGGGAAAAAATCGCGTTTTTTTTTTTTTCTCCCCCACCGGCCGCCGAGCGCCAGCTTCTTGCTGGCGAAGCAAAATGTTGAAAATCGCCCAATTTTTTTGGCGCGAACAGCCACTAGATGGCGTTCGCGGCTCTCTGAATACGGCCGTTTTCAACACTGGAGAGATTTAGGTTCTCTCCAGCCGCGCGGCGAGTTTCAGAAAAAAAAATGGCGCTTTTTTTAAAACTCGCCATTATCTGCCTTTCTAAAGGCAGATTTCGGCAAAACATGCCGCTTTCCCTGTTAGCGCTGCTCTCTGCATGAGGCCCATAGTCTTTTTCAACTGCCCCAACCCTATTTAACTAGCATGATAGCTTAGCAAATAATGAGAGGGTTAACAGTCTAACTTTCCTATGTTATGTATAATTTTGTGCACTTGAATAGCGAATGTCTTCAAATCTGAATATTTCTCTAAAATTGTACATTTTCGAAGGTTCAGATTGCTTAGAAATTCACAAAAACGCACTTACTGTAGGTGCAAAATTTACCATGCAATTCGGCCAATTTCAACAGAATGTAGCAAAAATGGCAGTACATATAATGAGCCATGTGACCAAGCACACTGATTTTCAATGCTTGATGCAATTTTGCCGTTTTTATAAAAAAATTCTTAATTTTGTTTCTGTGAATGTTGCCTGGTTCCCAAAATTCAGTGAAAGTGCAGTACATCTCTACACTTGAACAAGTCCATATTAAAAATATATATATTTTACTATCCAACACCTGAGACACCGGTAGAGTGACTACAATGGGTGTCAAACCTACTTCACAGGCCAGTATCTTGGTTATATGTCTAGTCAGAAACTTCAACTCCATATTCTTAAAAAGAAACAATTTTAACTGCATGTAATAGGATCATAAGAAAACCTTTGGAAATATTCTGCTACTATAACAAAAAGCTACCAGAACACTGCAAATTCACACTAAGGCCGGGCCATAGAGGGGTGGGGAGAGCGGAGGCGCGCTAACGCTGAGGCTCGCCTGCTTCAGTCAGCGCGATTGCACGGACTTGCAGGCGAGCCAGCGTGCGCGAAGGGAGTCGGGGGGGAGGTGGTTGGAGGCGGGGCAGTGACGTCGCTGGGCCAATCGCCCGCGACGCACTGACGTCAATGTCACGGCGCCGACGTCACGGCGCCGTGACATTGACGCTGCTTACGGCTGATTGGATGTTTTCAGCCGATAGCGCGCTGAAAAACAGCTTGGCGCTCGGCTGAAAACTCCAAAGCCTGAGCACGCCTGCGGACGCTCGCGTGAGCCCCCTCTCAAGGTATCCTCATTGAGGATGCAGGGGCTCAGCGCTGAGCGTCCGCCTATGGACGCAGCCTAAAGCATAACTTGGTGCCCATGTTAGTTATGGATATTTGATGCAGCCATAGTAATAATAATGTAGCAATCTCAGTTCTGCTCATGCTCTTTTCCTTCCTCTCTTGCTGGGGTTACTGCCGGTCAAAGAACAAGTGTGTCACTGTGTTCCAGACAGAGAACAATCTGGTTAGGTTTATGCACAGGCACGACTCCACCAAATTGTCTTTCCCCTCTACGTTATGTCTATGTTTAACCCTTAGCCAGCAAAATGTGGATTGCATTGCAGATCTATACCATACAGATATCACAGTCACCAAAGAGGTTAAATATAGAAAGGATTTTGTGTACCAGTTCAATATCTGGCAATGCCAGACGTAAAGTCATTTGGTACCGTGTAATATTAGCTCGAAGCAAAAACACAGATGTCAGGGCATTCACACTTCTAATCTAGTGCTAACTATTCCTCTTTTAAGCTTTGACCAGCTCATCACCACTAACTATTTCTCTTTTATCACATAAATGCCTCTAGTCAAACATCCAAATGTTTAAAGTTGTCAACAACAAAAAGTCTCCACAGCTCGAATAAGCAGCCCAAACAAAGAAAAGCAAATATCTGTTTTTTGGGTTTTTTTTATTGTGGGATGACATTTTATCTAAAAATGCCACAATTTAACTTCTATGAAATGCGTTTCAACATGTTTTTGTCCCAGCAGTAAAACTCAAGATGCATTAAATAATCTGATATGAGTACAGAAAAAAAATAAAGAACAAATAGGAATAAATATGGTGCATAATAAATAAAATGAAGTTACATTAAATAGAACATTTTATTCCAGCTAAGCCTTGTACCCTTTGCTTTTAACTCCCATTTTGCTTGTATTGCTGCAGTCAGCAAGGAGGAGGTTGTGTAACAGTCTGCATGCTCTGCATGCACACCCTGCTGCTGACATCAAGTTACCTTTCACCTACTTCTCCAGCTGATCTAGAGGTTACTAGCGTTCACATGCTTTGTGCTTTCTGTTTTCTGCACATGCGTGATTTATCCCCCATATACCCCCCTGCACATATTTCTTTTTAAGGTGGCAGATTGGATTAGGTGGTGTTTAAATACCTTTACAAGAGATTGTGGTGTGCAATCATAAAAAAATATGAAATATATACAGCATACAAAAGGAGTATACATCAGTGCTTTACAAACAGTTCAATAAGTACCGCTGGCTGAGAAAATAGGACTTGTTTGTTTATAATACTGTAGTTTATGTCACTAACTTTTGCAGCCCTGTGTTGATTGGAAATTGACGGGCTCACCTGGGCTCCATTCCCAGCGCTGCAGTAATAATGGATGTGTGACAGCATTTAATGATCCTCTCTATTGTTTTGAGCATGACATCAGTTTGCGCTGGTTGATGAATAGCCTGTTTACCCCTGAAAAAGCACAACCTGCCTTCTCCTATTTGCTTACCTCTGTAGTGATTATATATGTTGTAAACAATAATGCATACATTTATAAAATATATATTTTACATAATACTGATCATTTTCTTATTTATGATTCAAGCATTACCATTGGAAACCTTTGATTTATTTGGATCTAACGTGATACTCAGTGGCTATTAGTACATGTTAAGGTGCATCTACAGAACACCTTAATAACATTTCTCTCCCCCCTGTGGCCCCTATTCAGTATCTACTGTATGAACCTGCTTCTGCTCGTCATGCAGGGAAGTCCTTGAAGCCCATTAATTTGAAGTGAGCCCAGCAGCTTGAAGAGTGACCTATGTCGCCACAGAACATCTGTCACTTCCTGTACCTCCACAGAACACCTCTATTATTCTAGAGCTCAATGACAAGATGTCACTTAGGGGCATTTGTTTATGAAACTGCGATTTGCATTGCGTGATAGTGCCCCAATCGGTACTATCACAGTTTCAGGAATAACCTTCTAAGGCTGCGCTTATAGTGTCCGCGACGACGTCGCTCCAAAACGAAACAATTGACTCCTTATAGTAAGTGCAACAGTGACGGAGCGACCCAAAATTTGGACTGTCGCCACATGTGACTGTCTGTAAACTAATCAATGACCCCGTCGCTAGCGACATCGCTGAAAGTTAAATTATAACTTTCACGGGTGGTCGACGGCGACGGGTAACGTCATTGGTCGCGTCGCAGTCGCCAGCACTATAAGCGCGGCCTAAGACCTCTATTCAATATGCTGTGAAGCGGCTTCTCTGTGTCATGGAAGCCTCTGGGTCCCACTGAAGTGAATGTAACTCAGAGGTTAACCTAGTATGGAGAAGCAGCCTCACAGCCCATTGAATAATACCCTTAGACGTTCTTTATCTAGCTGGGGCGGTCACATCTCCACAGGAACATTGACAAGAAGGAGGTGATCCAAAGATGTCCAGTGAATGTTTTGCACCAAAAGTGCGATGAGAGAGACATAATAAATATAATGAAAGGGAGACATTGCAACAATTGGAGTGCCACCCCCAATTGGTTTAATTATACCAACGTCAGACATGTGGATAACTATTTAATTGTACTGTTTGTTTTCCAGAGCACATTTTTGGTGCAATATAAAAAAATAATAATATAAAAAACGAAATAATACTTTTTCCAAAACAGCTTTGACAATGTTATTTGAATCGGGTTCACTCATTTCAAAGTGTATATTGTTCTGAACGCTAAGCTACTTCTAAGGCTGCGTCCACAGTGGAACAGAAGCTGCAGCTTTCCCAGCTACCCATATAGTGTAGCTCTTTAAAGCTGGCATTGTAATGATAGCTCTTCATATTCAGTTGTTCTCACATATTCTTCCTCTCTTGCTGGGGTTACTGTCGGTCAAAGAACTAGGATGTTGCTGAGCGCTCAACACAGAAAAAAAAAGTGGTTAGGTTTATTCACATAGACAGCTAATCAAAAGTCAAGGTGGTGTTCCTCTCTTTAAATTCTGTTTCTATTAACACCAATGCTTGAAGAAGGAGCTATAGAACATCTTGTTGCATTGTCCTACTGCCTCAAAGAGGTTAAACATAAGAAAGGACATTAGCAGTGTAACCCTAATATCCCCCTCCCCCACCAGTGGATTATGTGTGGCAACGGTGTGTGTGGTGCATTACCTGTGGCTCACAGGAGGTCTGAGCCTCCGCTGCTGGGAGCCTGGGGTGTATCCTGGAACGATGCTCGTAGCGCCTCCACCTGTGCGGGATTCTAGGGTGTAGAATAACCCCTGAAACAGGACCCACATACAGTAACCAATACACAAGATTATGGGTAAAACAGTTTACTATATGCATAACAGTTATATAACAGTAGTGTCACCTTGCAACACTAAGCCTCGCAGGGCTGCAACCCCACACCATGTTCCCCAACACCGTTTCCTCAGAGTCCCCCACCCACCCAAGTGTGAGACAGCGCTGTCCACTAATTTGAGTTGTTGGTTGGTGCACGTGTTGTGGAGAGGTACCTGCCGGGTGTGTCCACACCCGGGCGTGCAGAGGCTATACTTGGGATCCACGGAACCAGAAGGGTGATCCACGATGCCTCCACCTCTACGGTGGGTGGCTCCTGCGTGGAGTGATCCACCTTTAGAATGTCTCTCAATCTGCAGATGGTGATCCAGTCTGATCACCAAGGGCCAGGATGCCACCGCGTCCTCAATTATGCTGGTTCTACAGGACCGTGTCCCTATCCTATGGGCCGGTCCCTGCAGCAACCACAAGCTGAGGGGAGTCGGGGCCTAACTGGGGCCTAACAGGGGTGATTCTGGCCTAGTAAAGGAGTCACAGACCCCTGCACATATCTCCTACCTTGTCCGTGTCCCAGCTCCGACTGACGCGCGGTCCCAGCGCGCCAAATGTAACCTTTTACTGTGAGCAGGGATCCAGCCAACCTTATTGGTCACTTGCACCCATGTGATCGCCCCTGAGGCTCATGGGATATGTAGTCCCAGCTCTGAGCCTCTTCCTGTTGGCTGCAGCTTTCCGCGCTTACTCTTGCGCGTGCGCGACTTCATGCGCATGCGCGAACTCTCGCACCAACCCCAACATGGCCACCGGACTAGGGATGCCTGCTGCCCATGCGTGACTACACTGCGCATGCGCAGATAACCAAAATGGCGTCCCCCACTATTCGGATGCGCCGCGGAGCCTTCGGAGCACCAGAGCGCTCCCTGCAACTGTCCTCCAACTCTCTGGCTAGCCAGCGGGTTTACCGCTGACGGAGGCAATACCCTCACCAACCACCACAGCGGAGGTAAGGAGGAGGGCCCAGGGAGAACCACGCTACAGCAATGTAATGAAAACAGACATGGGGGTGGCAAAGCTGGCCAGTTGGCTGGGAGAAAAACTCCCTTGGAATATAATAATGGGTTAAATTGAGAGCAGGGAAGTTGTTGTTCTTCAGCATACACCAAAGAAAAATGTGATGTCTACATACTGTGGCTCTGAAAACAGTTAACATTGCTGTTTTCAGGAACTAGTTATTAAGCTGAAAAAGTTAAAAGGCAGATTTATAACAACAATGTACGGTATGATGTGGTGTTTGTCTGAATGTGCACAGGTTAAAACTCAGAAGTATTCAATTAATATCTCTTTACAAATGAATGTACAGGCGAACGTGAGGAGGAGAATCATGTAAATTATTTATCCTAACAGCTTTTGCTGACTTCAAGTTAAGATGGAATATTTTACAGTATAATCATTTCGTTTTAGGCTTTTATTCAATATGTTGTGAAACTGCTTTCCCTTTGCTGGAAAGTATTTTACTCCCATTCATTTGAATGAAGATGAAGGGGCCTATTCTATAAGCCTTCATAAAAAAAAATCGCCTGGCCGTTTTTGCTGACTGTTTTTTGAGCGTTGCTATCACAGTATTCAGAAATCCTCGATTACCTGTGATAGGAAAATTCCCAAAACGGGCGAGTAGCCAGCGGCGTGATGATCGCCTCTCTGAAAAGGGCAAATTGGGCAATTTGTTTTTGGACGGCAGAGAGAGCTGCCTAGAGAGAGCCGCCTCTCCCTGTGCATATCTCACCAGCGATCAAAAGATTTTAATATACATTTTAATACTAGTGTAGATGAGCAGGGGGCCTACGAGCAGAACCGCGTTGATTTCAGGTTCAGAGACCCCCTGCTTCTCGAGATACAGGTCCCGTTATGGGGTGCCAGTATCTCCTATGCATTTTATTCCCACGGTCAAGTGACGCGAGACATTTAAATGCATAGGAGATACCGGCACCCCATTACGGGGCCTGTATCTCAGGAAGCAGGAGCTCATCTACACTAGTAATAAAATGTATATTAAAACAGCTTCGTTACCTTAGCGGCCAGCCGCTAAGGCAATGAAGGAGTTAAACCTCAATAGCCTGTTTCTTGGGGCAGAGGGGGTGGATGAATGGGTAGTCCCAGGGTGGATGGTTAGGCCTGCCTGGAAGGTTGCAGGAGGAGTTAACCCCTTCACTACCATAGCAGTGGGAACCGCTATGGTAATGAAGGTGTTAACCAGCCCCGCTACCCACCGGAAGGCCTAAATATCCATCCTTGGGGCTACTACCCCTTCACCCAATCCCTCTACCCCCAAGAAACAAAAATAAACACAATAACCCTACTACCCACCTCCTCTACCCCCCAACAACCCCCCTCCCCAAACACATATAGAACAGTAATAGGCAAAATTACTATTATCCACATATGGATAATAGTGCATTGGCCCATTATAAAATCAAACATTAGCCAGGGGTATAACACTGTCGTGCGCTCAGGCGAGCCACTGGGTGAATACAACACCTATGGTGTACATGGCTGTAGGGGGAACACAAAACGGAGCATAGAGGGGACCACTATGAAAGTCGGGGCTCAGGGGCAGTAAGCTTAGCCCTGTCAGCTCATCCGTCTTGGGTCTTGTTGCTCCGTAGCTTCGGTTCCCGCAGCGTGCATCCGGCAAAACGCATAGAGGAGGAGGCTGTGGTGCAGCCTGCTGTTTTTAGTGTGTTCTTTTCAAACATTAGCCAGCCTGCATAAATAAAGTAAATAAAACGTTCAACTTACCCCTGCCATCATGAAGGGCATCCTCGTCAGCATACTGCAGGTCCATGTCCTCTGATGCCAGCAAGAGTATCTGAAAAAATACAATTTAATGGCCCCTTAATCACCTTAGCGGTTAATAACCACTATAGTAATTAAGGAGTGAACCACCCTCCTCCGCTACCCACCCGGGAGGCCTAACCACCCAGCCCGGGACCACTATACCCACTTTGTATCCATTGATTGGCACTTTAAGGGATGATGTCACATCCTTTTGAACTAAGGTAACCAATCACATGGTACAGCAACCAATGGGATTGTCTTCAGTTTTAAATGAATGTATTATTTTGTTGGCTCCTGGTTTGAATTGATGTGTTGGCTAGTTGTTTTATTAATTAATTGCTTTGTTGGTTTCTAGTTAAAATGATTTAATTGTTTTGTTGGTTAGTGCTTTTATTAATTGAATTTGTTGGCCAGTGTTTTTATTTATTGAATTGTGATGTTTAGGTGCTTGTGTATGTTTTAATATTGTGTATTGTGGGCCTTCATTTATTTTTATTACGATGACCATTGACTGATATAATGGCTTATCATGCCCATATTAAATGTACCACCATGCAATCAAGGGGTACAGGGTGGATATAGTGGGTCTGGGGTGGGTGGTTAGGCCTCCCAGGTGGGTAGCGGGGGAGGGTAGGTTAACCCCTTAATTACTATAGCGTTATTAACCACTAAGGTGATTAAGGGTTAGGGGCCATTAGATTGTTTTATTTCAGGAAAAATGTGAAACTAATCCCCTGAATGGTGCTTCCAATACAATATGGAATAGCTGTATAAAGTAGGAATCCAGAACCATAAGCAATATAGGGGTAATGGTGACTATAATCCATCCATGATGCCCAATTACGTGTGTATGTATAATAACCAGCTCACCTATTAAGCCACACGGGAACAAGCCGACATATGGGAAATCGAAACTGAGAAACCTGAGGATAAGCCCCATAAACACAGAATTTACCCTATAAAAGGTGCCCGGATCTCATCCCGTCAAACACATAAAACATGCATAAATAAAAACATGAATTCTTAATCTTAAAATCACCACATTGCATGTTACAATTAATCCAGCAGGATTTGTAAAAATAAAACAACAAACCAGCAGCTACACAAATGTATATGAAATGTCACACAATTGCATTGAGTGTGTACATGATGCAATTAATCTGTGCATCATGTAAGACTATGCAAAATATATGTAAAAATAAAATACACTATGAACAATGTCCCCTAACCACCAATGCCGTCATGAAAATCAAATAGAAACTAAGCAACATAAATACATTTACCATCAATCAATTAATCAATTCCTAATCCAATTACAATACAATACAAATCAATTATACAATTTCCTATTCAATTCCTAAAGCCAAAACATTGCCAAAAGAATTCTAATTGAAAGTAACCACCATCATTCCAATCTAACTACCAGAAATAAGCCATTACAAATAACCTGTAACTAAATACAAATTACATTATTCACACCAATGTATAAATAAAGCTGCTAAATACATTAGACATACATGAAAAGAACATAAACATTAGCAAAATTATCAATTATTATCCCTGTATGTCTATCCATATAGATAGATATACATAACATACAGGGGCAATAACAGAGCATAAAATACAATGCATTTACATCCAAAAATCACATAGAATACACCCATTCAGTGTCCGTGAATGTATGTATATCCATAGGGACATAGATACATTCAGGGGCATTAAATGGGAATGAAAAAATAAAAGACATGAATTAAAAATCAAACAAACCTGTAAAAGTAAAAATAATAAACTTTTCTTTTGTTTACTTACCATTAGATGCCCACTCACCGAAATCCAGGCGACCCGGATGCACTGGAACCAATCCAAAGGTAACCATAAAATAATAAACCCTTACAATACACAACGGTGTCTTCTTTCTTCTATTTGTAATCCTTTACGTCAGTCTTGGGGTCTTCTTTGGGGTCTTCTCCGTCTTCTTCCATCTTCTTATGCCATGCCTTTCTTTTCTTCTTAGGAGGGGAGGTGTTCCCTCCTCGGCGTCTGGCTTCAAAATGAGATGACATAGGCTTTTATAGGCCTATGACATCACATTTTGGTCAAACCTGCGGACCCGTAGGGACCACCCATGGGCCCACAGACCCCCATGGGAACCACCCGAGGCCCCTCAGACACCTGTGGGTCTGACCCGGGGCCCCCCAGACAGCCACGGGCCTTCCCATGGAGACCCCATTGTGGCCCACGGTGACCCGCGGAGACCACCTGGTGGACCAAGGCGCCTGGCGGGGACCCATAGGCCTCCAGACCCTGTTTGAAACCAGGTGCTGGGCTACTGTAGGTCTGTGAGGTGACCCGTCAGGCCCACCGGGGACTCCCGTGGGCCTAGGGTATTAACCCTGTATGTAAAATAATAAATCATGTATTTATGGAGGGGCACAGGGGGTGGGTTATGTATAGAATAAATATAATGATGTTTATTGTGGGGCTGTGTATTGTTTTTCTTGTGGGTACTGGGGGTGGGGGAATGGGGTATTGGCCCCAAGGGTATGTGGGTAGGCCTCCCACCTGGGTTAGTGGGTTAGTGGGAGAGGGTGGTTAGGCCTCACGAGATGGGTAGTGGGGGAGGGTATTTACTGTAGGCCTCCCGCCTGGGTTAGTGGGTGAGGGTGGGTTAACCGCTTAATGATTGTAGCGGTTAAAGACCGCTAAGGTGATTAAGGGGTTAGGGGCTATTTTTATTCTTGTGTACAGTATGTTTTTCAGCACCGGAGGGACATGGGCAGGATGAAGATGAGGATGAAGACGGCCTTCATCGTGGGTGCCTTGAAAAGGTAAGTGTAATATGTATTTACTGTATTTATTGTAATTTATATGTATTTAAAATGGGCAAATGCATTATTATCCATATGTGGATAATAGTAATTTTGCCCATTACTATATTGTATGTGTTATGGGGGTGTATTTAGTTATAAATATAGTTTATTATTTTTGGAGGCGCAACATTGGTACCGCAGGCCCGCGGGGACCCCGGGACTCCCGCGGGGACTTTGCGTTCTAAAAACGACTAATCGGAGCTTAGTGCATGACCCCCTGACTATCAGAGGAAAGTCCTGTTGCAGTCGGAGTAATAAAAAACTCATGATTGTGTAGTCTGTCTGGGTCTCGGCAATGGCGTGCTTCAGTCCAAGAGAGCAATTACAGAAAATAGGGTAGATGCTGAGCACAGCAGTGAAAATAGGGCTGGAGGCTGGCACAAGTAAAAAATATTTATTTAATATGCATAATAGCAAAAAATAGACAGCAGGGCCCGGCTGTCTAATTTTTGCTATTAAGAATATTAAATAAATATTTTTTTACTAGTACCAGCCTCCAGCTCTATTTTCACTGCTGTGCTCAGCATCTACCCTATTTTCTGTTGTTTTATTTCATGTATTATTTCTGGCAATGGAGGACATAGCCCTGCAGTATGCTGATGAGGACACCCTTCATAATGGCAGGGGTAAGTAGAAAGGTTTATTTACTTTATTTACTGTATGCTGCCTGGCTAATGTTTGATTTAATAATGGGCAAATGAGCTATTATCCAGATCTGGATAATAGTTATTTTGCCCATTACTGTACTGTATGTGTTGTGGGGGTTGGGGAAGGTGTATTTATTGCAATCTATACCAAATTAAAATTTTTGATACATGATTGGTACTGCAGATTAGCGGGGACCCACGGGGACCACCCGAGGACCCCCGGGACCACCCGAGGACCCCCAGACACTCATGGGGACCACCTGAGGACCACCGGACACCTGCAGGGAACACCTGCAGGGACCACCTGAGGGGCCCCAGAAACCTGTGGGAACCACCCGAGGGCCCTAAGACACCCGTGGGAATGACCCGAGGGCCCCAGACACCCATGGGGAACACCCGGGGAACCCCAGACACCCGTGGGGACAACCCAGTGACCCCATTGGGGCCCCCGGACACCCGTGGGGACCACCTGGAGGCCCATAGACACCACCAGACACCCACGGGGACCACCCAGGGACCTCATTGGGGCCCCCGGACACCCGCGGGGACCACCTGGAGGTGGTATCAATCCTGTGTATAAAAATATAAAATCTGGTTTTATGTTGGGGCACATGGGATGGGTTGTTTATTGGTGGTTAGTACATATTGTAATGTTTATTGGGGGCAGAGGGGGTGAGTGAAGGGTGAAGTATCTGCTTCACTCACCCCCTCTGCCCTCAATAAAGCAGTTATTGTGCCTATCCGCTAAGGTAATGAAGCTGCTTTAATGTAATTTTTATTATTAGTGTGCGGGAGCAGGGGGTCTCCTGAGCTGAACTGCATTGATTTCAGCCCCAGGGACACCCTGCTTCCCGAGATACAGGCCCCATTATGGGGTGCCGGTATCTCCTATGTATTTAAATGTCACGCGTCACGTGACCATGGGAATCAAATGCATAGGAGATACCGACACCCCATAATGGGGCCTATATCTCGGGAAGCAGGGGTTCCCCGGACCTGAAATCAATGCGGTTCTGCCCCGGAGACCCCCTGCTACAATACACTAGTAATAAATTAAATTTAAAAAAATTCGGACGAGATTTGGGCAGGGAGAGGCGGCTCTCTCTCTCTGCAGCAGAAAGAACTCGCCGGGTGAGCCCCTTTCAGAGGGGCGATCTTCATGTCGCCGGATACTCGCCATTTTTGCTAATCTTGCTGCATACCGTAATAGCAACGCTGTTAAAAATGGCGATTTAAAAACCATGGCAATTTTTTTTATCAGCGCTTAGTGCATAGGCCCCATAGACTTCAATAAAGTCTCACTGACTGAAGTTACTAGTTTTAGATTAAAATGCAATTTATTGGTCTACAACCACCATATCACACTTATTCAGACCATTAGAGGTTGACATCTCTGCATATAGCACTAAGGACCGGGAATTAGTTTCGTGAATAACATGTGAATAAGTAATTAACCATTAATTGCTCATTTGCATACACTTGCGATATGGATTTAGTAAATAAGATAATAATAACACCATTTGTTTTACATTTATTGACCGCTAGTGAATCCCCCTTATTAAAAATAATTTTAGTTGGGTTTATTATAACATGCACAGCATGCTTTAAAAGCTGAAAGGTGGAAAACATTTGCAATTAATCTTTTTTTTATTTGATTTATTTTTGTAAAATAAACTAATTGTGAGTGTGAATAGAAAAGAAGTGTTATTCCACACCTACTAATATCATCACACTTTGACCTCTGCTCATATGTATTTTACAGACATAATTAATTATATCTTTGAAGCCATTTACATGAATTGTTGATATAACTCAGCAAGGCATAGTAAATGACTTAGTAAACAAAAATGACAAGCGTGCTTAGTTGTTTTTTAGGCTGCACAAAATGCAATGCAAATAATAGCACCCTAATTACATTTACAGAGATCATGCTTGTGTGCAGTAAGTCAGGTCACTTATTCTTGAAAAAGAACTGTAATCCATTGTCTCATAAAGCCACCAAAGTTTCGAGAATTCTGCACATTAAACCCACTTTAATAGATTGAGCTATAGTCTGGGGTATTTTTATGGGTGGTTTGGGAAAATGAGTTCACCACAGCTATGCAAAGCTATAGCAAGCTGTTTCACTGGACCACATTACCCTGAATGCTGTGCTTCAAGAGCGTTCCAATGATGTGCTGGAAGCGTGAATTCTTAAAAGGGCAACGTCCTGAAAGGGACAATGCAGAGCTGTCTTGATCTGACAGAAACAGCAGTAAATACAGCTTCAAAGTGCTGTTAAGAACATACCTTATCATTCATACACAATGCTCTGAGGAGAAGAATGGAGGGAGTTCTGTATGAAAGTCTCCCATTAACAAAACGGATTTATCAGACAAAAAGGTCCCATAAGAAACACAATGGGATTTTGTGCTTTGGTAAATATGGAGTGTTTTTTGTTCCTGTCTTTGCAGCCGGGAGACTTTGGTGCATATCCTCCACAGAGTAAATTGGCCACTTTCAACCACGTGATAAAGCGCAGTCAAGTTTTTTGCCAAGTTTTTTTGCTGTATTGTGTATTTTTAAAACCAAATTATATTATGTGAAATAAAAATCGCTGTGAACTGTATATATTTCTTATTTTGTAAATGTATATGTAGCTAGGTTCCCCCCTGGGGTTCCCTTACCTCCTGAGATACCGGTGGGTGGTGCGCGGGTGCCTCCAACTAGTGCCGGTGCGTGCAGGAGCTTAGGCAGGCTGTTGGGAGTATAGGCAGGGCGACTGAGTCGCTGGCGGCTCCCGTAGTAGGGCGCCGACATATTGTAATTGATTGCACATGCGCAGTAGGACCACGCGAGCGGAGGCCATTAGGTAGAAGGGCTCCGCGGGACTACAAGTCCCATCAAGTATAGGGGCAGCGAACGAGGTGACACCACAGAACCAATAGGGCTGCAGCTTTCCCCTGCACCACAGAAGATACATTTTCCACGCTTACACCACGTTAGCAGTCGGAGCTGGGACAAGGAAGGGGTAGGTTGTGTGTGCAGGTGTCTGTGGCACCTGCACTAGGCCAAATACCCCTGATAGCCCCAGCTAGGCCCTGACTCCCACTTAACTTGTGGCTGCTTTAGGGACTTGTCCTTAGACAGGGACATTGCCCTGCTTAGCACTATCAGTGTCAGGGACACAGTGAGACACTGCATGGTGACTGTGGCCTGTGGTCCAGAACCAGACCATCAGAGACTATCATCAGTCTGGGACCCTCCAGCTGGATACCACCCACCGTGGAGGCGGACTCATCGCTGACATCGCTAGATCAGTGGATCCTATATTCTACAGTGTGCCCGGGTGTGGCGTCACCCGGCAGGTACCCAACTCCTCATGTGCACCAACAAACAGTTCTAGTGGGCAGCGCTGACTTACACATTTTTGGGTGGGACTACTTACTCAGGGACACCAGGGTGGTTACTGTAGTTGTCTGAGGGTCCTTATGTGTGGGACTGTATCATTGATTGGAATATATATGGTCATGATTGACCTGGTGTGGTATGTATACAGTGCATAGAAGTTCATGCAGTAAAACTGTTATCTTTTCACTAAGTGTGTGCTTTATTGTATGTGGGTCCTGTAACGGGGTTATTCTACATATAGAATCCCGTACAGGTGGAGGCGCTATCGAGCATCGATCCAGGTTTACCCCAGATTCCCAGCAGCGGAGGCTGCACCCTCCTGTGAGCCACAGGTATTGCACCGCAACACACACCGTAGCTACACATCTCCCAGTGGGTGGGGGAAAGTGTGCTACATATACAAAAACATAAATACAGTATTTTGAATTACATTTTACATACACATTTTGAATAAAATATCTGCATGTGTAACTCAAACTCTATTAACTAAAACTATTTTAGCAGCCACTATTTTTATATTTCTTATATTAAAAACATTGTGGTGGTGGCACACCTCCTTAATGGAAAAACTCACAACCTTCTTAAAGAGAAATACATTAAATACACCCAGATCTGGGAGCCCTGGTTTGCTTCAGATGGCCATCAAGGTGGAAACAGGGATATAGCTCTGCTCTGCTCTGGGTTAGGGGAGGCATCTGCCGGCAGAAGGTCAGGGGTGCCGAGGACAGATCCCCCAGTCCCCCTCTGCTCCCCACAAAAGTTTAGTGGTGAGATGCAAATTACATATTTTAAATTTCTTTGGTGGTGGTAGCGGATTAAAGATAGATATTGTGACGATAGATACTACTCATTTGAGGGACATGTGCCTAGATGACGGTGAGTCAGCTAGTTAACTATATGTATTAACTCTGGTCACATATATGTCACGTGCTCAAAAGTGTTTCAGTCATGACAAATTTAAAAGATTGAGGGGAGATTCATTTGAGGGACCATGAACAGAGAAAAATGAATCAGCTATATAGCTGTGTGTAGTAACCCTTATCACATATGCAAGTCACGTGCTCACAGGTGTGCCGTATATGGCACCCACCATCTAGATTCCCGCTCAAAAGCAGCCAATCAGCTGCTGTTGCTGATCTGGCTGGAGTTCCCAGGTAAAGGTGCTCTAGCCAGCTACAGCCCTCAGCCAATCAGGGGCTGACAACACACCACCTAGAGGGAAAGGGGTCACGGACGTAAAGCCGCCCTCCTGGTGACCCCTCAGGGCTATTAGCAATGGACTTTATTTTCCCTGAGGTTACACGTGTACACTAGGGTAGTTTTATGCAAAAACAAAGGCCAGAAAATATCTCACAGACGTAACGTCTCGTTATTGTAGTGTAAAATTGCATTATCTTCCAGTAGCGTGATGTTAAATACAGATGTTGCAGAGTAATTTATCACTTCCATTCTATTGTCAACTGTCAATAAATTTTGCAAAACCGGGGCCTTTACCTTTCCTTGCTACACATTTGGAGCATTGAACCAAAAACAATAGGTGGATTAAATAAACCCTCCCGGTTTGTTTGGCAGGTTTAATTACACTTCCTGGCATATGCAAATTGGGCAATTATACTGAATTAGAATGTCACCAAGTGATATTCATGTGCACCTACTCATTATGTCTGGTACAAGTATATATTTCCTCTTTTTGTTACCCACACATACATGGAAGCTACAAAGAGTTACGAAATAGATAGAGAATACAATACCTGCAAATAATTAAATAGAGATATGCAACCTTGTTCTGCCTTTTCTCGTGAAAGCCTGGGTGAATTAACAAAAGGCAAATAGTTTAGCAAACAAAATGGCCTAAATCTGCTTTTTTTTACATTTTTGGTTACATAAATATTCACTGCAATTGTACGCTTAAGAGAAAAGCAAAGCCTTCGAAAGTCAAATGGGACAAATATTGGCAAATCATATAGATTTGCATGGGAAATTTGCACTGGCAACTTACGGTTGAGAAGCAAAGTTTTCACCAACCGCGGAAGTCACTATCAGTTACATGGGCTATAAGATGTCTTCCAGCACCAGTAGGTGTGTTATGGAATAGCACCGTAACACACCTTTCTGTTTTTTAATGTTTCTTAAGGTATTTAATACCTTTGGCATACTTAGGGCCTCATGCAGTAAGCGACGAATATGTGAAATCGGCAAGCTTACCGATTAGTCATGTTATTGGCGATTTTTCCTCTCCGTATGCAGTAAGTGCCGAATACATTCAAAATCAAGGCGAAAACAAATCCGCCCACTCTCACGATGATTAGCCGATCACACACAGGTGTATCGGCGTGCGTGGCGGGGTGCTGTTAGGTTGCCCAATCACAAATCTTGCTGAATCAGGCGAACCAAGCATGTATTGGATAGCGCGCCATATTTAAAGGCAACGTGTACTGTTAATCATTCTCTGTGTTGTTGGGAGTGAGAGAGAGAGAGACGCACAGAGCTTGGTGATTTAAGATTTGCATATTGACTGAGAGACTTGTTGTGTATTGGGAAAGCTTTGTCCTTTGTTGTTTTGTTTACATCTTTGTCTTGTTTTATATGTGGAAGTGTTTCGTGTGATTGGCTGTACATTTGTTGTCTGTTTTTTGTGAGTGCTGTAAGTATGCCCGCAAAGCGTGGGAAGAGTGATGCTGGTGGGAGTGGGAGTGCTACTCGTGCGAGTACGTGTCGGAGTGAACGTACTGTTCAGGGGAGTGATGTTGCTGGTGCTGCGAGTGGTGTTGCTGGGAGTGGGAGTGCTGGTGCTGGGAGTGGTGTTGCTGGGAGTGGGAGTGCTGTTGCTGGGAGTGTGAGTGCTGTTGCTGGGAGTGTGAGTGCTGTTGCTGGGAGTGGGAGTGCTGTTGCTGGGAGTGGGAGTGCTGGTGCTGGGAGTGGGAGTGCTGGTGCTAGGAGTGGGAGTGCTGGTGCCAAGAGTGGGAGTGCTGGTGCTGGGAGTGCTGCTGGTGGCGCAGTTGCTGATGGGGTGTCTGGTGGTGGCGTGCTTGCTGGTGGCCAGCTTTTGGAGTCTCTTCCATTGGAAGAAGGAGAGTCCAGTCAGCACCAGCCAAGCTCTGAGCCTAAACCTGCTCGGAAGAAACGTGTGGAGAAGCCACGTAATCCTCGCTTCAATGACCAGGAAAATACAGCTCTTGTCACTGGGATTCTGGAGCACTATGACAGTATCTATGGACATTTAGTAGGTAAGTGCACCTTTACATTTATTCTTCAAATACATGTGATCCTAGGTCATCTGAGTTTTGTTCATATGCAAATATGGGTACAGAATATCTTTCTATGTTAATTAGTGTGGAAACACAGCTTTTTATCATGCGTTACAAGGACAACTAAACACAGGCGTTCAATTTGCCATAACTGCATACAATATGAATGCAAGCTTGCTTACATGTATAGGCTTAGTAGTGAATGCTCATGTGCTTCACATATTACACCTAAAACAGCATGTTTGCTATCTCTTGGAACAGCTAGCAGTGTAGGAAACTGGTGCTTCTATTATTATTAATTTACCTCATATATTTTATATGTTTTTCAAGGGCGGACAAGTTCATCAAGCAGAAAAGAAATGTGGGACACAATAGTCATTGGTGTCAATGCGTGTGGGAATAGTGTCAGGGACAAGTATCATTGTCGGAAAAGATTTGATGATATTAGGTCAAAATTGAAAAAGAAAATACAAGACCAACGCGTGCATGCTACTGGCACTGGAGGTGGGCCGACACCACAACGTCTGATATTAACTCCATTGGAGGAGCTGCTTCGGGCAAAATTACTTCCCGTCGTCGTGGAAGGCTTGGCTGGTGACCGTGATATTGGAATTTATCCCTCACAATTTCCACCAGGTGAGAAATATTACTGTACTAGGCGTGTCGTTGCTTACAGTTATTTTGCATATTTCCGCTGCTTTTTATACTGTCTTCACAATATAAGCATACCTGCATCTATTTATGTATATGTCTGATTCTGTATATATATATATATCTCAAAATAGACATATATGTTGTAGTCCTACTAAAAGCAGTAACTAATATAGCACGTGCCATTGCGTGGTCATTTACATGTGAATTCCCAAAATGCATTGCTGCAGTGGAAGCAATTGATGGTGGGCGAAGATGGGGAACAACAGGGTAGTACACATGTGTAACACATGCTAATGAGAAATTATTACTAGCTACAGGTACAGAACATAAATATGTATAATATTATTGTGTATTTTATTTATTTTACTCCTACAAACACGACATTACTGCCTATTTGAAGCATGCATCAAATATATTGCATGCAACGGCCAACAAACATCACTTGCACTAACACATCTATAGTTGTTTATGAAAAGGTCCATTTTTGCTTTATGTCATATACAGACAGCATAATGAGGCACACGTAGCATATGTTATGTCATTGTGTTCATAACTTAAACACTGCAGACGACTATTTAGCTCCTCTAACATTGAGTTAAAGCAGCTGCAATGAATATCTCATCACAGCATACACGTCAACAGAGGGGGTGGGGTTCAGCACAAACACAAATTACAGGCTCATCTTAGGGTCAACTTAGTTCACACCATTTTCACCTGTTTGAAGTAATTGAAAGGTGTGGCTGATTAGCCTTTTTGGGGAAGGGAATACCGTTCTTACAACATGACTAGCACAACTGAAGTTAATCACACTCATTTGAAAGCGTAACTCTAGCTACTAAATGCCCCAACAACTCATTAGTTATCAAACCGTACGTCACACATTAGTTCACTCATATCTATAGTTGAACTACTATCAACGACACATTATCACACACTGCATGTCTTGTCTTGTTGAGTGACAGCCACATTCAGGTGTGCCACATCTTCTATTAATGTACCACACATATCCTGTCCCAAAAATAAAACTTTTTGCTATATGACCACCTTCATGATAACCATTGTGAATGTTCATCTCATGATACTTATGTACATTATGATACTGATATCACTACACAACATATGATTTTTATGTACAATTTTTATCTATTTATCCTCACGCATTACTGCAGAAACATAGTATGTTGTATGTTAGGGAACTCAAACGTTCTAAGTACACAGGCATGTACATTGTTATTACAACTATTTATGTTCACTTTCAGACACACATTTTCAGTTAAGGAAATGATGCTGTTAGGTACTCATAAATACTGAACATACAATAACTGTTTGTTCAATATTTACACATGTAAATGTAAAACTAATGTTATTGTTATATATAGTTGCCCCTGGAGGACATGTGTCACCTGAGAGGGAACAAGTGTCTTCACCTGGGTCATGCAGCTCAACACACCTAGAAGGTGAGTGTATGAGTTGGTGGCCATATAATATGTGCACTTCTATATGTTATGTTGTCATGTTCATTATTTGTTTTGCACATGTTCTTTAAATAGGATTACTTAGTGTCAGTGAAAATGAAGTGTAAGGCAACATGTATTGTGTTAGTGATGTTAACTATCATGTAGGAGTTGTGAGTTTACAGCAAGTTTTCATTCATTCATATTTCATACTGAGTCCAAACATTATTCGTAAGTCAAGGTAGTTTTTAATGTGAGTTTATAAAACGTATGGAAACATGTTAGTTGTTACTTATGACACAGTATAATTACATAGTAACACAGCAGAGATTAACATGCCATTTAATAATGTGTACATTTATTTTTAGAACATGATGATGAAGATGATGATGATGATGCCACCGCCATAGACACAGAAATACAATCAAGTGAGCATGAAGAGGTTCCAATTGAAACAGTTTTACCGCCAAATCGTCCATCAACTACCACATACGATGCAATTGTAGCTTCTGAGGGAAAAATTGTGGAAGCAGAAAATCGACGCCATTCTGATCTGATGACAGTGCTGGAAAGGATGATTGCACTGCAGGAAGAAACGATATCACAATTGGCACATCTCCACAGAGTCTTCATTGAAGTGCCTAAACAGTTGCAAAAAATCAACACCTCATTCGAAGCATTAGTTGTTCAGCAAACCCAAGCAAATTACTTGAGAATGACTACTGTACCACATTTAAACTTCAACACCTCACAGGCAGGATCTTTACATGCTGGTAATTTTTCACCACATGCATCTGAGCTTCATTCCCCAGGTCCGAATGTTACCGCTCAAGTAGCAGACATTGCTGTGCAGGTTCCTGACGACATCCTACCGCTGCCATCTGTACAAAATCAGGAGCTGACACCTACAAAGGAGGCGACAAAAACAAAACACCACAAGCAGTTACTACTGACCAGTTTTTGGGCACAAACAAAAAAAGACACACATGAAACAGACCAACCATCACTTGTGCAGTGTCTACCAACTTGCTCACATGTGTCAGTGGGCACAAGCCCTGTCGGTGAGTCACTGCCCAAAAGCCCTGTAGGTGAGTCACTGCCCAAAAGCCCTGTAGGTGAACAGTCACTGCCCAAAAGCCCTGTAGGTGAACAGTCACTGCCCAAAAGCCCTGTAGGTGAACAGTCACTGCCCAAAAGCCCTGTAGGTGAACAGTCACTGCCCAAAAGCCCTGTAGGTGAACAGTCACTGCCCAAAAGCCCTGTAGGGGAGTCACTGGCCACAAGCCCTGCCCGTGAAGTGCCAGAGGCCACTCAAAGTGGCTCTGTTGTGGCTAAAGTTGTTTCAAAACGAAAAAGGAAAATACAAGAGACAACAAGCAGGCCTGTTACTCGCTCTCAAAAGGAACAAAAAAAATAAATGTTATAATTCACTAAATATGTCTTTGGCCTTGTTTTGTTGACTTCAGATTATCTAATTAATATTGTATGTATGCTGAAGACTGTGTTGTTTCCAAACTTTCAAGTATGTTCTTGTACACGTGAACTTCTGGAAATTTTACCAGTCCTAATTAATTAATAGTGTTATTAATATTGATGTATGAATCGTGTATTCAGTAATGGTCCACCAGGAGCCAGTTGCTAAGTTTAGAGAAGCTGCCATTGACTTTGCAGCAAAACATTGCATTTGGGTGTGTTACTTGATGTAATCATTGCATGTGCATATTATTCACATGCAATTTAAAAAACACCTATTTAACTGCAAACATCTTTCTTGTACGTGTACAGTAGGATTTTGTGTTAAATATTACTTACCTTTGATGGCCATTGTAATGTTGTCCTTTAATCATTTATGTGTTCTTGTTTCAAGAACATCTCTGAATTTATACTAATATATATGTAGTATGTATGGATATATGCACACACACACACACACACACACACACACACACACACACACACACACACACACACACACAGTGTGTGTGTGTGTGTGTGTGTGTGTGTGTGTGTGTGTGTGTGTGTGTGTGTGTGTGTGTGTGTGTGTGTGTGTGTGTGTGTGTGTGTGTGTGTGTGTGTGTGTGTGTGTATGTGTGTGTATGTATATATAGTACTATCTAAACTGGTATATATGTATTTACCAAAAACATACACTTCATGCTTCCTTGTGAAAACACACTATTTTAAGAATACAGGCCTAATATTTGAGAACTATAGTAACTGTGAGCCTATAACAGTATTGGCCTAAAACAAATGTTTATTAGTTAATTCACTCATGTTTAACACCATTCGAATAGGTTGCATACAAGGCCTACTTACTGCCATCAATATGTTGTGTGTACTCCTGCATTATATATATATATATATATATATATATATATATATATATATATATATATATATATATTTATGAGAGAGATATATTTATAGATATATATACAGACGTACTGCAACTGATGCAGACAGGGAGTTAACCAGACTTTCAAATACACACAGAAATTTATGTGGAAAAAAAAACATTTCCTTTTGCAGGTGTCTGTGTATTTCATGATATGGCTGTGTAAGCACTATTTTCACACAGTGCTCTATTTTATTTTTCAAGAAACCACAATGTTACTTAATTAAAAGTCTCGGAATGTTATGAGAAACGAGATAAAAAAAAGATACATGTTTGTCAGACAAACGGCTATCAGAAACCACAAACGTTCAACCAATTAATTCAACATATCCAATTGGAGCTTCAAAAAAAGGAGTAACAGTTGATACTTTTTATGACCTTGAAAAGGAAACAGCAAATTGTTAGGCATTGACCACTTTCATTCTTATGAGCAAAGAACAGAGACCTGCACACATTTTTTGTGTTAATCTGCAATGGCTAATGAATTCGTAACGACTATGAATCCGCAAAGAGGGTAAAAATTCATGATAGCAGAAGCGATTTTGTCCACTTGCGGACACAAAGCTAACACACGTCAAATCTATGATTTGATTAGAGCCAAATATCCTTATTACCAAGAACGTGGGCATGCGCGCAATTTTAATTCCTCAGTAAGATTCACTTTATCAACTAATGACTGTTTTGAACGTGTGCAGGATAAGCTAGAAGACAGGTATGGTTTCTGGAAGATTGCCAAGGATAAACATTTCACCGTGAAAGAGGGCACACATATTGTGCTTAATGGCATATTTATTCCTAATGCCAATAGCAATGGATCCGCTACTACTGTTCCGTGTGAATCGATACCTGCTGCAATATCTGCACCCTCCATTCCTGAAACCCACATTGTACAAGAACATAACTACTATGATTATGTACCAAGCCTTTCAGCTGAAAATGCATTGGAATGGGTACCCGAAGAAATGAACCTACCTCCGGACCAATTGTTTGAAGAAAGCAGTGGCGATTCCTATGAGCGCTTCATGGAGGAGATGTGTGTCATACTGGATTCAGCGTTTGGGTCAAGCGTGGATGAAAATGCTTTGCATTTCTGGAGCGAACAGTTGCAGGCAGACGAAGAGTTAATTCTAGAAGAATGGTAAATATAACAATCGTTATGCGTTGACTCTGCGTTTACATTTTTTTTTTTTTTGTAACCACCATTTTCACTTTCAATGCGTGGATACAGCGTAACATTG
Organism: Ascaphus truei; assembly: GCF_040206685.1. Taxonomy (NCBI): domain Eukaryota; kingdom Metazoa; phylum Chordata; class Amphibia; order Anura; family Ascaphidae; genus Ascaphus; species Ascaphus truei. The sequence goes on from NC_134483.1 coordinate 127,451,389, forward strand.
CACACTGCATAACATGTAGCGATCACAAACAAATTGTTTCCTAATACAATATAGTAGAACCTGAAAGAGTAGTACACATTGCTGACGGAATAAATATACGTACTTTCCTATCCCTTTACACATATTAGCAACATTTTACCATAACTCTAACACATACCTGTTTGGTTATCATGCAACATCTACAAAATAAAAAACCGGGTCCACCACGTATGACGTGGGACCCTTGTCATGGGCCAAGGCGTCCTTAAAAAGGATTACGGATGTAAGTCCCGCCCCCAAGCGACGTGCGCGCCTCAAAGCCTATTGGCTGTCTTGTTTTGTTATAGTAACGGTAACTGCAGTGTGTCATACAGTGGGGGCGTACACTGGGCGTTAGCCGAATGTTAATTGAGTGGGAGGAGTGTTAGCGTGCGTTTCACGCTGGCTTAACATGACGTCACACGTATTGCATTTGCGCATTTTGTTATCGGCCGTGCTTTCTGTCCAAACACGTCTGTTTAAAAAGAATACAGATGTACTCGTTCAGAACGAATGTAGTTTCGTCTTCATTGTAGTTGAAATAAAGATTTTATGTTTACTTGTATTTTCAACATGTATTGAACGCACAACGTACGCATTGTTTTGCGCATGCGCTAACAGTTATTCGACCCAAGCGTGAAGTGCGTGCGCACACTAAGATGTACGCGCACATTTTAGTATACAGCCAACGTTCACTTCATATACATAGTTATGCCTTCTACAAATTTAAAGAAACATTACATACTGATGTACACTTGTACTTCTAACATATAAGTGAGTGACGTGTGTATGTACACAATCATATAGAGCTGTGTAACGCGTTGTCACGGATACATATATAGTAAGGTGCCATCTTTGACCATCATGTGTTTGCTGTATTTCAGAGATGTCGGGGAAGATACAATCGGATCAATGTATGATTTCAGAAGAGTCTACCTTTATATGAGATGATTGTGAGGAGGAGCCACCGACTACTATACTACATATGGAACTAATTTTATATTGCTTGCAGCGCTTATTAACAAACAATTAAAAATGTGATACCCTTATGCCTATATTGCATAAGCACTTAATTAACATAATGATGTTGCAAAAGAGTGCCTCATGAATTTTTATTGAGTGTTCTTTAATTACTACTAGCATTTTATGGCATGGTGTGTTTTATATATAACAACCATTCCCACTCTGCTAACACATTTGTGTATTCTATTGTGTAATGGAACGTATGACTGTCGAAACTATGTAACAATAATAATAATTATAATATGAGCATGTTCATGTATAGCGCTGCTAGTTGTACGCAGCGCTTTACAGACACATTTTTCAGGCTGAGGTCCCTGGCCCGTGGAACTTACAATTTATTTTTTGCCGCCTGAAGCACAGGGAGATAAAGTGACTTGCCCAAGGTCACAAGGAGCCGACACCGGGAATTGAACCAGACTCCCCTGCTTCAAACTCTCAGTGCCAGTGTGTGTCTTTACTCAATGAGCCACTCCTTCTCCCAATGTAAAGGACACTTACAACCAACTAGCCATTTATTGTTAAAAATCTCTTGTTACATGGGTATGTTGATAAAATGGTTTGGGACTGTAGCAAATAATGTTATTGCCCAGATGTTGTGGTCCCCTACAATGCATGATGTTCTGAATATGACATCAACATCATGTAATGAAGTATGTTTCTGTGTATATTTCATTAACCTAACTAACTATAGTTTACTGTGTTTATTAAACGTTCTAAAAATAAATAGTATAGTCAATATGATGATATAAGCTACCATAATAAAGCTGCTGTTATCATTTGTCAGTGTTATACATGGATCCTACACAAATTGATACAGACACAAACAGTTGTCTTAAAAAGTGTGTCTATGCTAATGTGCACGTGATTGACGTTACAATTGTCAGAATACTTGATAATTATCATCATGATAATGATGAAGTGACGTGATTGACATTCCAAAAATATTACCAACATTGTCATATTGGGAAATTATAAATGCTAAATGACAGTAACATTTGCGACAAAATTGTGGTTTCTGTTAACAGTTTTACACTTGGTACATGTAGGACACATCCACACACGTGTGACTTATACATACACATGTCACAAATTTAAATTAATGTTGACTATTAATTCCTAGCATTAATAAACACCTACATTGCTAAATATAAGATGTAGTACGCATTGTTGTGATTACAGGCATTCATGCATGGAGTGTTATGATCAGTCAATTTCATCCGTGATGAATGATCTCCCGTAAGTAAACAAATAAGTACAGTTATCCCCTTTTCTCCAAACACCTCTATATTACATTAATGGAATTTATAAGGAAACATACATAAAATGTGATGAAATGGGAGTAATCATTTTCTAATACAATGCACATGAAACCTCAAGAGTAGCTAAATGCATATACATGATACAGAAAGTACATGTATGTTACATTTGTGTTTAAACCAATATGTTGGGTTTTTACTTCAAATAATTATAGGAAGATTGAGGTAGGCACATCTTATGAGAGATGTCAGCAAATATACATACCATGATCAGTCATACTGGAGATATACCTATAATGCAAAGGAACAATATATAAATTGCAAACATTGACATGCCATCTTCAGTACCGTAAACAACACAGCAAAGTGTGTATTTGGTGTTAAATGTGCAACACCATGTATATTTAATCACATTCAAAATGTAAATCAGCCTGGTGTACACATCATATGGATGTACATGTTACACTGCACCAATAACATTGTATGTAAGCATACTAGAAGCATGAATGAGTATGGGCATAATATGTGTATTGTCTTAGCATAAGGAACAACACAATGCTACAATATTAGTGCTTTGTTACCCCAGTTGTATTCACATACACACAACTAAAGTACAATTCAAGAGGGATTATATAACCTGTGCAACAATAACATACCGGTGCCACATCCCTTTGTGCACACAGCAGAGAAAAGAAAGGTGTGCAACCCATATTCATCTGTGTCCTACCAGAAGGGTATATAAAAAAACATTATTGTTAAGATAACATAATTTAACTATAAAAGTAGAACTTGGAACATATATGTTTTTACTTACAAGAAAAAAATGAATTGATGAGATTCTGGCGTGTCTGGCCACCACTGGCTGTTTGTTCATTTTCAGCAGCTACATGGGTGGGATGCTCGTCTACCAAAGGCTCAGCTAGGTCTGATTGTACATTGTGCCTGAGTGCAACATTGTGCAAAATGCAACAGGCAAGGATAATATCAGACACTTTTTGAGGCTTGTATAGAAGAGCCCCACCAGTTCTGTCCAGACACCTAAATCTGGTCTTGAGTAGGCCAAATGTCCTCTCTATAACAGATCTTGTAGATATATGGGCTGCATTGTACCTCTCCTCTGCTTCAGTTTGAGGGTTTAGCACCGGAGTCAAGAGCCACGGCCTAATTCCGTATCCTGAGTCACCTATAATGAATGGAGCACACATAAGCTGACATTAGTGATCAAATTGTACAATGCCAACATTCCTAAATAAAAATGTGTTTTGTGTTAGAACATGTAAATCTGTACTCACCCAGCAGCCAACCATGTTCAAAATGTCCCTCTTCGAACGCATGGAAGACTGAAGAGTTCCTCAGGATAGAGGAATCGTGACTGGAACCAGGGAATTTGGGTACCACATGCATTATCCTCATCATGGCATCACATACCACCTGTACATTGAGTGAATGGTAGTGCTTACGATTGCGGTACACATGCTCACTCTGACTAGGTGCAATCAAAGCAACATGTGTGCAATCGATTGCACCCAGCACACATGGTATCCCTGCTATATTATAAAAGCCAGTCCTGACTTCCAGCCACTCTGTCGCCTCTGTAGGAAAATGAATATAATTCCTAGCGCGTCTATTGAGTGCATAGAGAAACTGGGTAAAGGCCCGCGAGAATGTAGATTGCGAGACCCCGCCCACTATGCCCACAGTTGTCTGGTATGACGCAGAAGCAAGATAATGTAATGAGCACAGCATTTTAACAAGCCCAGGGACTGCACGACCTCTGGCTGTGAAAAAATCTAAATCTCCCCTTATCGCCTCATAAAGAGATAAGATTGCTGCTGAACTCAAACGATAGCGACTTACAATCTCCTCCTCACTCATCCCATCTAACAGGGTACTCTCCCTGTACACACGCGGACGAGGCACAACTTGTCTCCTCTGTCTTCTCCTCTGATCTCCTGTCCCTCTACCTGTCCCTCGGCCTGTCCCTCTCCCTGTCCCTGTCGTATCCGCGTGACTGTCCCTGTCACTGTCCCTCGGTCTGTCCCTCCCTTGCCCTATATCATTCTCTTGATCATCAAGCATGTCATAGAAAAGAATGTTCCTCCGTCTCCTAAACAATCGCAACATTTTGAAATGAGTAGCTGTGAATGAGCAGGTAATGGGCGTCCTTTAAATAGGTATGTGATGATGTCAGGTGACATAGTAAAATGCAAGGTGTTACATTAACATAATAAAGTACTTCTGTGGCAAGCTGTGTGCAGTTGTTCTTAGAAGTATTTGTTGTGTGTATTCTGCAGGGAATGATGATATTTGCCAATGATGTGACGTGAAGCTTTGTACAAAGATTGCTTGAAAATAAATAGTGTAATGTGCAATGCATGTAACACTTGTGAACGCAACAGTCAGTCATGTAATTAGACAAAAAGGCTGAGATTGACGTGGGAAAAGTTTGGTGTAACATGTGTAATTAGCCATGTTATTGTCACATGTTGACAACAATGAATAGTCGTGTGCATATGCATGCATTTCTGTAATGAGGATAGTTGCTATAGAATGAGTTTACAAGGTGTCCCAATGATGAATTACTGTACATGTGTGTATAAGTTAGGTTGAAGTGCTTGTAATGCTACGGTTACAATGTAAACATGCAATGTGATTGAGCGTCCAATAAGTGACGTCATGAAAATAGGGAGGACCCAAAACTAGATGTAAACATGAGAAGACAGATGTACATGAACGTTTAAAGATGCGTGACACATTACAAGCATTGTGTAATGTAAAGGAACATGAATATACGGTGTATGTGTGACATGTGTGACATGTGTAACATCATGTAAATAATTGTCGCTCAGTTCAATAAAATGTGTGATATGATGTGAGGTTCTCCTTTAAGAGTTGAGTATAGTATTTTCCCTTGACACATCATCACATGATGAGTAATGTGACCCGCAAATGCTGAAAACATGTAAAAGTACAATGTTATGCAAATAATACACGTCAGCTGTGACACAATGCAGGGAATGCCCCCACACTGTAATGCAAATGACGTTTGTATTGTGAGCAATGAAACGTAAACAGTACTATACTGTTATACATCCCCGCTCCATTGACTCCATTGATGTACAGAAGATTTTTTTTTTCTAAGTGCCGTTCCGGCAGCCTTAGCGATCGTTCTCCCCTCCAACCTGCCAACTTTAGTTGGCGGGAGAAATTGGCCATAACATCTCAATTTCGTAGTGCCGATCAGCCCCGATAAGCTGATTTTTTTTATTGAATCCAGCCGATTTAAAAAAGTGGCGATCAGTGGCGAAAACAGGCTTATCGACAGCCGACTGGCCATAACAAAATTATCGGCTCCGAAACCTGCCGAAATCAAGCACTTATCGGCGCTTACTGAATCTCAAACCCAATTTTGGCTATAAAATGCCGAAAAATACCTTATCAACGCTTACTGCATGAGGCCCTTAGCCTTTTGCAAATGTGTGATGCCAAATCTCAAAGTGGGATATAGCAGAGCATGTGCAAACTGTGGTGCGTGAGACTTTTGGGGGGGGCACGGCACACTTTTTTTTAATACCTACCTTCCCCTAAGCACCCATGTCTCCAGGTCTAGCTATCTGCGGGCAGAGTGTTCATCCACAACTACAGATGGAGACAGGGTCACCTACCTACGTCCTACTGTATCTCCCTTACCCCACATTCCAAATACTTTACACGGTGTGTTACAACTAAGGGACTTAGACCCTACACCACATGTCATTTAGGTATGCAATTGGTATCTACATTAATTGGGTACTGTAACCTTAAGAGGTCTGACAAATCAGTATGACACATCCAATTCAGGTCTTTGCTGTCTACATATGCACTTACGAGAAACACACGTAACACAGCATGATCACGTAATGTACCTAAGATGCAGGCACTGCACTATGTTTAATCACGAGGGGCTATTATCCCCACAACATGTGCAGGCCACGTCATGATCAAGACTAATCAATTTGCTGCAAAACTGACAATACAACAGTTCAGGCCAGCAGGCGATCTGGGGGAAACACGCCCCCAGCGGTCGCTATGGCAACCATTAGCTACTTAAAGTGCACATTGACAGCGTGCATGTACCTTTGAGAAAGCGCGATCACGCGCGAAACGTGCGTCAGGTGACCAGAACGTGGTGACGTCACCGCATCCAAGATGGCGCCCCCGCGACTGTAGCTGCTGCCTCGAGACCGGGACACTTCTCCCCTGGCATTCTACTCCCCTTCTCCTCCACATATGACGGCGCAAAGGACGATACAAGCGCCAAGGAGCTAAGTAGTACATCTCACCAGTGTGCAAGACATTTATGTCTAGGGTAATAGGAGTAGACTGCATTATATGTTTTGCCTCCTTCCCCACACAGCTACCAGTGTGACAGTCTTACTACTATGCAGGATACTTACTTTACTGCTATATAACAGGGGGGCTGAATTTGGGGTAGTGCCCACTTACCGTGAACAGCACTAGCTGTTCATGCACTGTGCATATTCCCTACATGGAGACATAGTATGATTAATGAGTCAGTGTGTTTTATGCCAATAAACCAATCAGGTACTAATATTGATTGGGTCTGATCAGTGTTGTTCACCGGTTTCTAGCTAGATTACTATTTATGTGACCCCTGCATCATACAAACGGTAGTATACAGAGGCTATAACTGGATACGGTCCTTGAACCATGCCTCAGGGCGTCCACAAGAGCACACTTTGTGCTTGCCCTTTGCAGAGCTCTCACATCATTCAGCTACGAATCTCTATGTGTACATCCACACATTATTTTTTGTGTGGTTTAGTATTTATTTTTATTTTTGTCACTATTATCTTTCTTGCGTCGTTGTTGTTTTCACCCTGTTCTGGTATTTATTTTACACACCGTATAAGTGGTCTAGGGACATCACACAGATGTATACTATCTGACCATTCGGCTTTGAGTTAATCACCCCTCCAGATTTAGCTTCAATGACCTACATCATGTCAGGTTCATTGAATTATTGATATTAGGATTTCCATAGGTGATATGGGCCTCCCATTCTGGAGCTACATACAGGGGATTATCTGAGCGAAGCAGTCCACATTAAGGTGGTGTAATATCAATATCTCCTTACTACTGAGGAAGATTTTGTTGGTTTGCCTTCAAGGGGCTGGTCCTGGACTGTATATACCATGTCCCTCTTTACAAATATGTTTTAACCTTCTCTTGCGATTAAAAGGTTTTTAATATACATATTACAAATTACTGGCCTTTCTGAGTGCATTCAGGGAGGAATCTTTTTTCTGTCTGTTTGCACGGCACACTTACCCGGCTTCAGTCCACACTTCAGACCATGCGTCTCCATGGCAGCGTCACATGACCCGCGCTGTCATTTGACGCCCATTGCCATGGAGATGTAGCATCAAATGCGACCGTGGGTTATGTTACGTCACATGACCCGCGGTGTCATTCGACGACGCATTACAGTCGGGGGAGGGGCGCGACACAAAGGGAGAGCAGGCAGGGGGGGCGCAGCTCAAGAAGTTTGCGCACCCCTGCTATAGACAATCTACCGTACAAAGATCTGCAAATGTATCCAAGATAAAGTACGTTGCAGAAACGTTAATGATTTATTGGGCAGAAATTAATTGAGAGTCATAGGCCCCTATTCTGTAGGGTGTGATAGCACATAGGACGTACTACCACATGCAATGTCCATGAAATGTCCCACTGACTTTAATTGGATTTTTTATGTGATGGCACATCATCTGCGCTATCACACCTAAAGAATAAGGAACATAGAGCATACAGGCATACCCTGCATTAACGTACGCAATGGGACCGGAGCATGTATGTAAAGCAAAAATGTATTTAAAGTGAAGCACTACCTTTTTCACACTTATCGATGCATGTGCTGTACTGCAATCGTCATATACGTGCATAACTGATGTAAATAACGAATGTGTAACAGGCTCTATAGTCTCCCCGCTTGCGCACAGCTTCGTACAGGTAGGGAGCCGGTATGGCTGTTCAGGACGTGCTGACAGGCGCATGCGTGAGCTGCCGTTTGCCTACTGGGCGATATGTCCTTACTCGCGAGTGTACTTAAAGTGATTGTCCTTAAACCGGGGTATGTCTGTAAGTGATTAAGTGCAATAGCGCCGTTTTGCATTGACTTGAGTGGGAGATTCTGTTCAAAATCAGCACTACTGCACTTTAGTTAATTACTCCCACATTTCTATAATTCTGTGAAACATTTAACATGACATTTTCTGTGAAATGGAAAACTACAGTACTAGTTTGTTAGATTGAATTCGGTATTTTTACATTTTTGTTTCTGAGACTTCATGTGTCTTTATGTTAGAGATAGAGAAATTGATCAAATCACTTATTTGTTTCTCTAAACTATATATTTTTCATTGTTTCAGTATTAGAAAATGTATTCATTAGATTCAGAGAAAACAACAATTAGCGGAATATTTCACTGTGGGATACATCTTTGTTATGGGAGCTGTCAGGCAGACGAATAAAACCGTGTGCAGATGAAGTTGCTGTAAGTTTTGCATTTCAGTACATTGGTTTTATTTCACAGCATGTGCCCTGGGATCTCATTGTTTCATTTCCAGGAATAGCAATCGTTTGATAACCACTGAACAGTTCCAATGGGTTTATCTAATCTTTTTTCCCTCTCCGATGTTTAGTGTCTTTTTTCCCCATTGAGCACATATTCTGTCCTCATCTGCAATCGTTTCACCTGCTTCTTTTTTCCATTAGTCTATGACACTTTCATCTCTCATCAAGTTTTACTAGCTTCTTGGGGATATCCTTTAGCTCACAATTCTACTCTTTATAGGTTTCTTATAGTTTGTTATCTCACATATATCTCACATATAAACATCCCCCACCCCAAAAAAATCACGTTTCTTGTTTTGTTTCTTTGTGTTCTATGAGCCAGGTGGTCCTCTGTAGCTGAGCCTCAGCACTCAAAGCTTCGGGGAATAGGGGACACAACGATTGCCAAGATATGTTCTTGGAAATTTTTTGCCAGTATTTGCATAGAAAAATAAAGTAAAAATAAAAACAATATTAAATCCAAATCAATCCAGGCCTTCAGTACTTGTGTAGTCCTGTTTCCCCTTAAACAAGATGGCTACTGGTGCTGCCCTCTAACCTGTTGGCTCGCAGAGGCCTAAGCCTCCGCCACGGGGAGCCTGGGGGAATATACTTATAACGTTGGTGCAGCGCCTCCATCGTTATAAGGGGGATCCCAACGTAGTGGCAGGAGCCCCTCACATGACCCAAACAATAAACACACACTGTAAAATAGAAGGCCTTTACTGGCACACATATATCTTAAACTCTAATATCTTATACTCTAATATCTTATACTCTATCAAACTAAAGGTACAACTACCCATGCACCTTGCAGAACTGTATCCCACCACCGTGTCCTGAGAATCCCAGTCCCTCAATGTCCCACAATGCCCACAGTGTGTGACCGCGCAGCCCACTAATTTGAATGGATTAGAGTTGGTGCACTTTCTGTAATGGTACCTGCCGGGCGCTCCAGCACCTGGGCGCGCCGACAAGGATCAGAAGGGATCCTCCACTGTGCATTCTCCTCTGCGTGGGGTGGTATCCCGCAGCAGGGTCCCACCGTGAGGATAGTCTCTGCTTCAGCCCAGTGGTCTGGTCCCAGACCACGGTGACAGGATCACACAGAGTAGCACTGTGTCCTTGATGTATAATAGCTAAGGGGCAAGGTTCTTATCTTAGGGCCTGTCCCTGTAGCTGCCACAAACTAATACTGGGAGTCAGGGCCTAGCTGGGGCCTACGGGATATCTGACCTAGTGCAGTGGGTCACAGACCCCTGCACACAAACCTCTTACTCCTATCTCACTCCAGCTCCAACTGACTCCTCCTCTTCCAGCCCGTGAAGATCTATCTCCTGTCTCAGGAAACTAGCTGCACTATTGGTTCGCTGGCATCACATGGTCCTGCCGCCCCATAGCACTATGGGGCGTGTAGTCCCTGCGGAACCTCTGTCTATGGGCCGCCGCCTGCGCGCTGTACACTGCGCATGCACAACCCTCATACTGGCCACTGCGACTCCTGCGCTCTTCGCGCCTGCGCAACCTGGCCCAAGATTGCGACGCCCTGCAGAGAGAGTCACCAGAGCTTTTGGCCACCCACACTAACCCCTGCAGCCTCAAAGGTAAGAGGGGTGAGGCGCAACAATGGGGGACTGAAAGGGGACCTGGCTACATCCTCCCCCCGGTGAAAACATCAACGTTCCCACTTGAAGGAGAGCGCCACACATTTTATATAATAAATATGCAGAGTATACTTGGTACAACTTATCACACAAACTCTAAACGATGTTATAAAGTTTGGTAAACATGTTAATAAGGAGGACAGCTTAGCTTTAGCCGATGGATGAGACTCATAGTGGGGTGCCCCAAATTGATTATAAGCCACTCTAGTGGGTGGACGCCTAACTCTTTGACTGCGATGAGTTTTGGTCTCAGTATCTGTAACTTTCTTAGATGAGAGATGTGCTGGGACTTGAGGTCCTGTCTCTCGGGTAACAGGTGAATCAGCCGGAACAAAGTCTCTGTTAGGCACAAAGCTGGAGCTGCTGGGGTTGAGAGGATGGCTTGTTGAAGCTACAATGAGGGTACCTGGAGCTCAGGCCCATTACCCGGTACTCCTTCGGGAGGTGCCCACCGGTCTCTGGTTTGGTTAGCAGCAGTTTCATTCCCAGATTCAGAATCGCTCTCCGTCATAGGGCTAAGAGTGTCCGTAGATTCTTTGGGCTCAGAGTTGTTTACTACAGTCTCTGGTTCTGAGCCTATATTGCCCACTTTTGGTATGGGCAATAAATGGTTGCGATGCCAAACCTTTACCCTGCCGTTGATATCACGTATAGATACACAGGGAGGCCTGGCATCTGGGACTCTACTTCAAAATATCCTTCTTTCCATCGGTCGGCCAACTTATGCTTGCCAGGAATCCCCAAGTTGCATTAGAGAACTGCGTCTCCAGGCTGCAAGTCTCGATAGCGAACTTTATGATCGTACCTCTGTTTGTTATTGGCATTTAACTGGGCCGTGGCCCTTTCGGCTATCTGGTAAGCACGGTGCAGACTATCTTGTAGTTGTTTCACATAGCAGTAGTGCGCCACATTGGGTACCCCATCGGTAGATACCCGGAGGCGGATGTCTACTGGCTTCTCTGCCGAACATCATAAAGTAAGGAGTATACCCCGTCGATTCATGCGAGTACAATTATATGCGTGCACCAGTGTCTCGACGTGCTTACTCCATTCTCCCTTTTGTGATCGCTTTAGTGTGCCTAACATATCCAATAAGGTTCTATTGAATCTTTCAGGAAGAGCGTCCCCTTCAGGGTGATAAGGAGTAGTCCTGGACTTTTGGATGTTTAGTAGCTTGAGAAGTTCCTTGATTAGCTTGCTCTCAAAGTCTCTTCCCTGGTCAGAGTGCATTCGGGTTGGCAGACCGAAAATACTTCTCTCACAGTACCTTGGCTACTGTGATAGCTTTCTGATCTTTAGGTGGAAAGGCTTGGAAGTATCAGGTGTAATGATCGGTCACTACCAGCACAAAAGTCCATGCATACTAGATCCAGGGGGCCAGATCTTTTTAGATGGCCCATTGGGGCTGCATGAGTGGGCAGTGTCTTTCTCTGCAGATACCGCAAACATCTTCGGCAATGCTGCTCCACAGATTCCCTCATTCTGGGCCAAAGAATCGGTCCCGTACTAAACCGAAGGTTTTGTCTATCCCCAAATGTCCATGGTCATTGTGTAGGAATCTTAGGAGATGGTACTGCATACTTCGGGGCAGAAACAGCTGTAGTCTGTTCAGGTGATTGTGATAGGGGACGACCCGATAAAGGAAATCATGATCAATCTCAAACTTGGCCCACTCCCTCATCAGAATGTCAACAGTATTAGCGGGGGCCCGCTTTACTAAGGAGGGATTATTCTGATGTAATGCCTCACGGACAACGTTAGCCATAGGATTATTTATCTGCGCCGTCACTATCTCCTTCCATGTTAGGAGAGTGTTGGGAAGGATTTCCAATCCATTCGGGCTACAGTAAGCGGCGGGGAGAGCCTGCAGCCGGCATCCCAGGGAGTCAGACACTCTTTCGTCTTCAGTGGCCGCGGTGGAACACATTGCTTTCATTCCTGGTCCAGGGATTTCGTCTCAGGGGCCATCATTTGATGTCCGGCTCAGCCCCGGTCTTCTCGATAGAGCATCTGCTCCGATGTTTAGAGGTCCGGGCTTGTATTTCAGGGTGAACTGATACTTGGATAGGGTGGCCAACCACCTATGGCCTGTGGCATCCAATTTGGCTGTCGTTAGGATATATGTCAATGGATTGTTGTCTGTTCTCTCTTCAAAGGATACCCCGCATAAGTAGCCCATTTTTCCACGACGGCCCATTTGAGGGCAAGAAATTCCAGTTTGTGAACCGGATAGTTCTTCTCACTAGAGGTCAAACTTCGGCTCACATATGCCACTGGTCGCAAGTCAAAGATGCCATCAGTTTTTGCGCTGTGACGTCAGCATGTTGGTCTCGGTACATCTTTACGATGGTGGATGCAGGGGGCTGCGTTTCACGTTTCACCGTGTCTAGACAGGACCATTCCTCGAGGACCTGTAAGGTGTAGTCCCTCCAGGCGTCGAAGGTCTCTTCACCAGCAGGTGGAGGTTTGGCACCTGAAAAGAGTTTCAACTCGCAATATGGTTGTGGCGGAGGAGGTTCACTCTTGGGGCTCCCAGTCGCTGTATGGCCTGGGCCAACATTTGTATGTCACCCGCCCGACGGGACTAGGGCTGCCTATACTGGAACTGCAGTTAGAGCAGATATGATACTAGCTTCATCTCCGCAAAGGCTCTCTGGGGGCGAGGAGGACAGTCTCATAGCAACCTCCTGTAAATCCGTGCCAGGGCTATGGGGTTCCAACTTTACCATAATTTCGGGGTAGATAATGAGACACCCTTGACTGAGCGCTCCGGGGAGCCATAATTTGGACCGAAAGGGGACATGGCTACACTTGTAAGGGGAGGCTTTTTGTGGCCTGCCGCCAAGGGATTCTGATGTTCACCGACACCCTCAATCCTCTGTTAATTGCAGTCTTCCTCTGTAAGTATTTCTTCTTTAATCTTCTGTCTTCTACTTTTCTTCTTCCTTCAGCCACTGCTACAACTTCCGGTCTTCTGTGAGAGCCCTGGCCTTTTATAGGGACTCGGGCTGTCGTAGAAGACCTGTTATGTTTATAGTAACAATGAGATTGTTTGCTGTAACATGTGATTGCTGCTATTATGTCATCATGGATTTTGCCCACCAGGAAAACATTTTATTTGTTATGGTTTGGCATCTTCCCTTTTTGGAGGCTTGGCCCATTGCCCTGAATATGGGGCAATGGGCCAATGGGCCTTACTAGAATAGGGTAAGTCCGATATTTTTTGGAAGGTACCGATTGAGTGCCATTGTGGTTACATAGGCTCTCCTTATATTTATGTATAGCAAGATTGATATAGTGCTATTATCCATTATTCATTTATAAAGCACCCTTATAATATTATACATTATGTAGTAAAACAATGCTGGTGTTACATATGGAACATCTTATGGGATGAGCTTAAAGTAATTGTTAAGATGTCTTTGTGGTGGGCAGGGGTGGGAACATTATAGTCAGGCTATGGGTCAGGTGCATTCAGAGCTTGCTTGGTTGGTGTGCAAGGGTTGGGGTCAGGTCTCTGGATTTAGTCTCGTTGGTGGCATGGTGTTGACCCTGACAGTGGGGACAATGAAGGTGATTGGATCGGTAAGGTGGGTGACTTTGGAGGGTTTGGGAGAGATTTTAGGAAGGTTTAGGAAGGGGTGAGGGTAGGGGAGATCATGTGAATTGGGGATATATATTTATATTTCAAGGGTTAGAGATAGCACTCCTTAGAAGTACATATTCATTTATAGTGTATTAGTGAGTGCACGCATTATAGATAATAATATAAAGATATACAGTACTTCACCCAGAACCAAGCCACGGAGAAGAAGACACCGCACATACAGGTAAGTGATACCCCCCCCCAACCCCAGATTGTATTAAGGAACAAGAAATGCAATGTTTCATTTCTACTAAGGTACCTTCCTCAGGGCTGTGCCACTGGGTGCTCATTTGTATCTCATTTCCCAGAATCCCTTGCTGCCGTAGAAGCGCTGTATGCTAGGAGATAATGGTAAAAATCAGGGTTGTAGACCTGTTTGAGACATGTGAATGTGCTCAGAAGTAATAGTTTCATTTGCTGTAAGGCAATATAGGAAGCCAAAATGGGCCACTTCAGCCCGTATTAACTTTAATGGACTTCTGTTGACATGCGTTGAGATGTTCCACACCTCTTTTGCATATCATTAACAGTAATGACTGTTAAAGTTAACAGCAGGTCATCTTAGCAATAAAGCAGGCCTTAATGGTAATTTTGGGAGTTCTGCCAATTTTGTTGGCACTTAATGAAGTGCTGAGTGAAATGAGTGCCTTGTTAAGGACTTACCAGACCTCTATTGATCTGAGCCAAAGATAACTGTTGGGGTCACCCAATTGGAAGCTGCAACGTCATCTCATCATGATCTCACTGCTTTCTATTAGTCACCTGAGTGATGCTGACCACTGAGACCATATAGTTTTCCCAGGAACTGGTAGGTCCTCATTCACATCAGAAGTTCCAAGGCAAAAAAGTTTGTTGTGTGTTTAATTTTTCATTATTTGTGTCAAGGTATCTCCCACTTCATGACTGCACATGGCATTGTCTGGTTCCAGAGTGCGATTTTTAACATAGTTCACTTTTTATGGCCATCCTGTAGATGGGTGCCCTGCCAACATCTGGGACTTTCAAGCCTAATATATTAGGGTGTAGAAGAATACATTTAACTTGTGACCCTGCACACAGCATATCAGCACCACACAGATACAGTGATCCCTATTAGAAGTGTTATATAACATTGCTTCATTGTATATACAATGTATAGAGGAGAAACAACAGCTCCCACAAGCCTCTGTTTAAGTATATGCTTAGCGATATAAAACGAAAAATGGATAAGTGCTGCACATCAAATAAATCAAACTAATAAATGAAATAGATACAGTTACCGGTGCTCCCAACAATGAACGAAAGGCTGCATCCAATCCCAGGTTCAAGATGAAAGGTGGAAGACAGGGCACACGGATTTGAAAATAACAAAGTATTTATTTAAAATATCAAGATTTTGACCGCAATGGTCTTTGTCAAGTGGCTTAATGACCAAATTCCAAATAATGGAATTTGGTCATTAATGTGGTCATTTATGTAACTGTATTTGTAACCATGAATTATTTGTCATATTAACTATGTCCAGGACATACTTGAAAACGAGAGGCAACTCTCAATATATTACTTCCTGGTAAAACATTTTATAAATAAATAATAAATAAATTGTCTGTGCTATTGTAAGGTTCGGGGAGCCACACCGCCCTTGAAGCGCTCCCCGCTCACCCGCTCCTGTGGTTGTCACTCTCCCGACGCCCACTTCTGCCGTGAGTCCCTGTCTTGCCTTGCTGCTTCTTCCTGTGTACCGACCCGGCTTTCCACGACCATCTGCTCTTTTCCAAACCTGACCTCAGCATCCGGACAAATGACCATTCTGCTCTCTCCTACCCTGACCTCGGCAAACGGACCACGACGACTCTACTCTCTCGAATCCCGGACCCGGCTAATAGTACCTGCAACGTTCCGTACCTCTCCTCCTCTGACCCCGGCAAGTATAACAATGAACCGTACCTCTCCAACCCGACACGGCTATTCCGACTTACTCTACACTCCAGGCGCGCCCCCGTGGTTGTGGGTGGCGTAATATCCCACCTCAAAACCTTGGTCCCGCCTTGTTTGTGGTGAGCACAGAGTGACAGCTATACAGTGTATAAGAAAAGTTGTTTTATCAACTATTCCAATTTCAAAACTACGCCTAGACTGTCCTCTTAGAGCACAAACAACCTCATATGCAGGGATAAAATAATCTTTTAAGATTATTAAATAAAAAAACTGACCTTAAAGAAAGTAGAGCACTTTAGCGGTTTAGGTTACAAATGGTCTCGAGAGGAAAGTATGCTATGCCTTTTTGCAGATAACACACATATCTGCAACAGGCTTGACACTCCATGGGGGTACACAACATGATTAATATTGCCTGGGAATATTGCCTGGGAATCCTAAGAGCTTCCGGGAAATTCCTAGGAGCCCCTCTTGAGAAACATTGACTAGTAGAGAGGGTAGAAGGGAGGGAAGGGATTTGAAACTTTAAAATACATAAATGGTTTTAACAAAGTACAGGAGGAAAGCATATTTCAGATGTAACCCTCCTTGCCTGGCTCTAAGGAAGTTTACATCAGTCGGACTATATACATGGCATTTTTCACTCTCTCATACCTGTTCAGGGTTCTGGGTATTGGGTCGGTGATGGCTGGGCGTGGATATGCCGATGGAATAATGATGGGTGCCAGGATCTTTTATATTACAAACAAGATCTTTATTCGCATCTGTTTACAATGTTTGCCATACAGAAGACAGGCTTCACTTCGGACAATAACTGGTGGCACACATTATGGTTATTCTGTGCTTTTCCCCTGGTAGCTTTCACTCCTACCCTGGGTAGGTATTTATGCATTCTTCGTCTATACATATCAGATCGGGAGTTTACTAAGAACCTTCCAGTGGGGCCGTTCCGATTAGGCTCCGGAGAACTCCTACTGAACAATTGCTTACTCCTCTTCCTGCATGAGAACTATCTTTGGCCATTACTATGGGCACTAACTAAATAGAGCATGTCCCTTAACTAAAAACAATAAATGGTGACAGGACATCCTTAATACCCATAACTATACACTTAAACATATATCGATGACTCACAGTGAGGCCCTCTAAATGAAACTCCAAGGAACCTATTTCTAGAACATTGGGTGGAGCTATATATACCCGTCTAACTCTCTGGTCACAAAACATCCTACATCACATAGTGGGGAAGGGCAATACCAGAGTGATCTCAACGGGTTAACTCATAAGGCTATTGACCCCTGGCACTAATTATTAGTCCCCAGAGGGGGGGGGGGGACAACATAGAGAGAAGAGAAGTGCCAGACCAAAAGCTTCAGAGCAGCCAGCTAAGGGGAAATGTGAGGAAGTACTTGACAGAAAGGGCGGTCGATTTGTGGAATAGCCTTCCAATAGATGTGGTAGGGGCTAACACAGTTAGGGAATTCAAACATGTTTGGAATAGACATAAGGATATGCTAAATATGAAAGAAAGCCAAGTACCGTATAGGGTCTGAAATTTTACAGCAGATAGGAAAATGGGCAGACAAGGTGGGCCAAGTGGTTCTGATCTGCCGTCAAATTCTACAGTATGTTTAGGTTTCAAGGCTACAGCAAAAAGTTGTTTCTGCCATCTCTCCCAGAGCTCTGAGCTTTTATCAAGAATAGAAACATACAGTATAAGTAGAATATATACTTTATAGATATCTTCATTACAGAAAACTATAATATAAGCAGATAACTTTCTTTGTATTACTCATTCTAACCTGTAGGAGAATGAAATCATCTTCTAGACTTGAACCTAACCTCTTCTAAAATGATGGCACGAAGCCCATTGTCATTGTGGAGATGAGCAATACCCAAGTGACATTCTGGGAAGATGATTAGTCTGGGTGTGTTATACTATCGGACATGTGCAGTTTTGAGCATGTGTTTTCTATGTGACATACTGAATACTGGAATACAATGTGGGCATCTCTCGGTCTGGTTGTGCAGTATATGTGGAGCTAGCTAGGAGAGGAGAAAAGTAATGGCAATATGTACACTGTATTCACTGCAACATATTTATCGGGACAAGAACATCTATCAGACTCTGGATACTTTTAAAAAGTCTTAACCATTACTGATAGAAATTATATTCAATACTATTTGTATGCTGGCTAACAGTATGATTCTTCCTCAATATAGGTAAGATTTGCATTCACATCACTTACGCTATAAAATAAAGGAAAAGCTAGAAATGTTAAAGAACTTTTTTTTTATTCAGGATAATATATTTAACACATTACTACAGTACATTCATTTAACGTGGCCATATATGGGACTTTACCTTTAAAGACTTTTTAACAGTTTAGCAAATTTAGTCCAGAACGTTTGTAGCACCAATTAACAAAGAACACGCTATGGTCCCTATTTATTAAGCAGTACAGAGCTATAAGGCATCTTATAGCTCATTCACATGAATAGATCAAAAGGGTACTTTTCAGATTAGTACTACTGTACTTAGTAAATATGCACTCTAGTCTATCATACAGATGTAGCCAACATTATTGCACCCATTTTTATGCGGTAGGGCACCCACTTTTACAACTTGCGGCTCCACTGCATTGAATTGGTACAATAATGCGTTAAAAGTATTGCATGTGAATGAGTTTGGGAGCTTAGATGGAGGACGCAGAGAGCCCAGGGATCTATACAGTGGCCATCCGGACACTTCCCTTCCCCTTTCACTCCCCACCTCCCCACCTCCCCACCTCCCCACCTCCACCCCCCTGTTTTTTGTTCTGTTTTACTTGTATTAATAGTGCTGTGTTAACACTATTTACATAAGGGATTGAAAGATGATTATGAATTATGTCTTTCCTGTGCAAAAAAAAAAATGTAAGTTATAAAAAAAAAAAGAAAAAGTATTGTATGTTAGCATGCAATAATGGGTGCATTAATGTTGGCTGCATCTAGACATATTGCTGGATCTCCCCGAGCTGCAATGATCAGCGCTTTAACTATAAAACTATCTTTAGCAATATTTAAGAGACCCAGAAAATATTATTTGACATCAATCCTTTTACAACATTTCCTAGGTTATTACAGTCACTGGAGCCTTATAGTGCGACATTCTGTGACATTCAGCGCTATCACTGCCATTGAATGCTATGGAAAATCTGTGATATTCTGCGTCATAATGTGATATACTGAGTTATGAGCGAGCACAATAACATTGTCTACATCTGTAAATGCCACATTGGCAAAAAGAAAAAATGGCACAACTTTGAAATGACGATTCTTTAATGAATACTCAGTCGCCTATTTGGAATGCTGTGATGCCGCTTCTTCATGTCAGCAAAGACTCTAGGCTCTATTCAAGTGAGTAAAATATTGTCTAGTTCTACTGTAGTACCACATTTTTCTCAAGGAACCCCTGGTAACGTCCCAGCAGAATTCGAGGACTCCACGGAACACAGGTTGAAAATCACGGTCTTAAATTGCTGTTGCCATACAGTATATTGGAAAAAGAAAATGTGCATCAGAAAGGGGGTAAAAAGGTTAGCAATGTATCTGAGTCTCTATCATGAATACAGAGAGTTGGCCACTTGGATGACACAGGCAATTTCTTCAATCAACTGAAATATTTCCAAATTAATAAGTTACATTTAACAAAATAGTATTTTTTTAAATACTATATTATGTTTTATTTAAAGTAATTTTTCGTTACAATGTCTGAGGATTGTTTGCACTGTCAGTGCCCGTTTTAAAATGTAATCTTTGGTAACTTGTTCTTGAAAATAACTGACCATTTACTATATACAGGCATACCCCGCATTAACGTACGCAATGGGACCGGAGCATGTATGTAAAGCGAAAATGTACTTAAAGTGAAGCACTCCCTTTTTTCCACTTATCGATACATGTACTGTACGGCAAACGTAATATACGTGCATAACTGATGTAAATAACACATTTGTAACAGGCTCTATAGTCTCCCCGCTTGCGCGCAGCTTTGGTACAGGTAGGGAGCCGGTATTGCTGTTCAGGACGTGCTGACAGGCGCATGCGTGAGCCGCCGTTTGACTATTGGGCGATATGTCCTTACTCGCGAGTGTACTTAAAGTGAGTGTCCTTAAAGCGGGGTATGCCTGTATATCAGTAATGTAACAATCTTATGGGGCTAAACTCATTTGCAGGGCACACTTCTACATACACTTTGTAGGAAAGCTGTAACCATTTGTCTTAGCAGTCAATTAGACTGTAAGCTCCTCGGGGCAGGGACTCCTCTTCCTTAAAGCTGCAGTTCAGTCTTTTTTTTATTTATTTATTTATTTTTTTACTTCAATAGTTTTATGTGTGCAATCTCTAATTACCTAAAGAACTGTATAGCTGCAGGTCAATTCGTTCTCCATGTATTGATAGGTCGAAATTTGGTGACATAATTAGTGAAGGGATCTGTTTATATTCTGCTTTTCTGTCAGTGGAAGCTCATGAATATTCATGAGCATTCCTGCACTGACGTGCTAGAGGGAGGGCAGGGCTGACAAAGGGGTGTGCCAGGGCTTGTGACAGGACATGAAGGGGCAGTGCCATAGCAAATGGCTGTTAAAATAGAATACAAGAAAATTGGTCTTTCAAGGTTGTTTTTTTAAAAACAGAAAATGCTAAAAGTATTTTTTCTTACTACAGAACTGATTTATTAAAAAAAACACACATGCAGGATATTGACTGAACTGCAGCTTTAATGTTACTTTTCTGTCTAAAGCACTTATTCCCATGATCTGTAATTTATATTATCTGTTATTTATTAGATTACCATGTGTATTACTACTGTGAAGCGCTATGTACATTAATGGC
Organism: Ascaphus truei; assembly: GCF_040206685.1. NCBI lineage: Eukaryota > Metazoa > Chordata > Amphibia > Anura > Ascaphidae > Ascaphus > Ascaphus truei. The sequence goes on from NC_134483.1 coordinate 127,472,406, forward strand.
GCTATATAAATAAATACATACAATACAATACAATAATAGGCTGGTGCTCATAAAGGATGTATATTGAATAACTTAATACATAATATTGAATAAGAACTCGGTACCTTTAATGCAGCAATGCCCACAATTAAATATTTCATATAACTTGTGTGTATATATGCACATGGAGAAAGCACACCTAGAGAGTGTAAGATAAAGCCAAAATTGGCAAGGGCACATGTTATATAAGGCAGGGGTACGCAAACTGGGGGGCGTAGGGAGGCGTGAGATTTTCTGGGGGGGTAGAGGGGCACAGCGGTAACAAAGGCCCTGCGCTCTTCCAGAAAGCATTTCAATTAAATACAGGGGGACCGTGCAAGGCCTCTGTCTTGTCTCCGGCGGCTTCAGACAACGCATCGCCATGGCAATGCAGCGTCAAATGACGCTGTGGGGTCACGTGATGTCATGTTACCATGGCAACGCAACGTCATTTGACGCCGGAGACGAGGTAAAGGGGGGGGGGAGGACACGAGAAAGGGGGAACGGAAAAATTTGCGCACCCCGGATATAAGGCATTGTAGAAAATATAGTCCACCAGATTCCAAGGAGCTAGGAAGAAGACACAGCACACAGGTTGCAAAGTGCAAAAATAGAATCCAACGTTTCGGGGTCACTCAGTACATATACATATATATATTATATATTTTCTTCCTGAAATGGGCTGTATATGAAAAGCAGTGCGTTCTACATCATCATTGATATTTGCACTTTCTTCTGCTAAAGGGGGAAGCTGTTTGTAGCCAGTGAGATCACTTTCATGCCAAAGCAACTGCTGATCATCATTTTTATTTCAGGTGTTAACTTTAAAAGGGTGTATATACCCTGCTTACAACAGAAAAGGAAACTACTGCATTGCATAACGATGCTGCTTATCAATATACAATAAACACAACCCCACAGCTCCTTCTTAGAGCAAGCAGAAGTGAAAGGAGCCATCATCTGCGTAGCATCACTGTGGTCATATAGGGTTTACCCAACCATTGCCCTGTAACCCACATTGGAAAAACTTCAATATTACAGATGCATCCAGCCTTATCGTTCAAAATGGCCATGACCGTGCCAATCGCGGCTCAGAAGGATTAACACTGCAGGAGGTCAGATTGAAAAGAATGGACCCCCGGCAGCCACCTCCCCCAGCATCTCGGCTTTCCTGCCTTTCACCGGGTTGCGCTGGGGTCGGGAAAGGCTGGCTACTGTACATCTGTAGCTCGTTAGCCACCAGATTCCCAAAGCACCATTATGGTTTAATGCACCCGAACAAGCACCATCTCAAATGGACTTATATAGTTACATAGTAGATAAGGTTAAAAAAAGACGTCCATCAAGTTCAACCTATGCTAAATTTAGACAACAGTGGGAGTTAACTCCGTTTCGGGTGTGTTAAACCGTAATGGAGATTGGTGTATCTGGGGGTAGGAGTGGATGTGAGGTTGCTGGTTAGGGGTGAGAAGCTATTGGGATGATATCTTGTCTGTGATAAATTGCATGTATGTATGTATATGTTTAATTATTGTATTAATTGTACGCTTTTATTGTCATCTCATTGTTTTTATTGGTTTGTACAGATTAGTTCTTCTCATTGACAAAACATGTCAAAGGGATGGATGTATTTTATTAGAAAATGTGGTTTTCACCTCAAATAGGTCATTGATAGTGAGTAACTAGGTCTTAAATTGACCGTAAGGCATCATAGCAAGTACTCTGCTCACAAGTCATTGCCATTCTGCACTGGACCATCATCACTGACTAATTCATGTGAGTAACATAGGACAGAGAAAGTATGCATTAACTAATCATATACTGTATCTGTATGGAGTAAATAATATATTCTTCGAAGCAGCCGTAAGGGCTGTTTGCGGCAGAAAATCTACATTGGGTGTTTTCTATTGATGGTTTGACATATTTAGAAATACCCCCTATAACTACTTCAGTAACCATTAGTTAGCTCCTTCATAATCACTCTGTTACTTTTGGAGAAATCAAGTGCATTGTAACCTATTCAATATTGTACAATTATTTCTTAGAGTCATATTTAGAAGCTACATTTTTGGAAGAGGAAGGTGTTAAAGGGGCCTTCAGTGTATGTTATTTACAAATCCTTCCTACCTTTTCCCATGTCAGCATTAAACCTGATTAGACTAATAACAAGCCGTAAAGAAAATCAAATACCATATTACAAATTCCTTTCATAACTGCACATACACTCTCACCTTTTAAAGCTTCTATGATTTTTACAGGCAGACGACACCAACCGGATCATTTGCATTTGCTTCCAAAAGGATCCACCCTAGTTGCACCATTAAGAGTCACTAATAATACAGCTCATGCCAGACTGAGCTATGTTTGTTTTTGTAAGTCACGTGTCCCACATCCTGTTTCTGTATTTTCATGATGGAGAGGTTTGGAAAAAGACAATGTGGACAACTTGTTTTCAACCTTACAATACTTTGTAAAGTGTGAGGAAATTTCTGTACTGTAAAATTAAACCGTTTGCATTTGATTTCAACTCTGCATACATCCATAATTGTATTACGTTTAGTAAATAATGCAGGAGATACACAAGGGTTATGCATATTCCATCAACAAGCAGTTCAGATGTGAAATGTTAGTATTCATTTTGTGGGGGGGGGTATCCTATTCCTAGATACCGCAAGACGGTTAAGTAGGATAGAGGTTTACTTGCTATGTTAGCCGTGGAGGTTTTGATGGGTTACAGGATTTTATAAATTGGAGTCTATTAAGTGTAATTCAATTTATTGCAGATCTAATTAAATGTATTGCAATTTATAATATATCCAAAACTAAACTGTGAGTACCAAGTCAAATGAAATTCATGACCATGGCATCTATCAGGCAATGTCACACTAAGGGTCAGATCAACAAAATTCTGTTAAGTGACTTAATGTGACGTTACATTATACCTTACCGTGTATCTTTAAAAGCCAATAACGTAACGTTAAATTATGTTTTCTCCCGGAAACAGTATTGTGTTAACCATAATGGTCAGTAGTGATAATTATATGTGTAGCACCCTTGGGGTATGCTAGATTCTTCTTAGTACATCCTGGTCCCTACAGGGCGGTAAGGGGTTACTTCCTCTTACAAGCCATCGTTGTAACCAATTCCAAGTAAATTCCAAGTAATCAATTCCAAGTAACTAATGTGAAGTAACTTATTTCATGTTGCAAGTCACATATGATGGTGATTGGCTAGTTTATTTGTTTCCAGCAGTTTCTGGAAAAGTCCACACTTTAGGGGATGACTTACTGTAGTAGTAAGGCCTTCTCTTTTCCTGCACAGCAACAGGGCTGGGGTAAAGGCTATAAATGTTTGGGACTTGAATATCTTTCCTCAGATCATAAGTGGACCTGCGTTGAGGGGATCTCCAGGGGTCCTAGCCCTGTAATAGGGGGAAGCAACCTTTCTTGTTTTCTAGTTTAGGGCAAATCTCCCTGTATAGGGCCCTTCCGACACAACACGAATAAAGGGTACCTGCCAAAGTAGGAAGTGGGTTCTTCACAGCAGGGGCTCCCTGAGGAGACCTGGGGGAGCTGCTAAGAACTGCAGGAAAAAGTTCCAGCTCTGTCAGGCAGTAGAGGAAAGACTTGAAAAAGAGCTGTTCTTTCTACAATACTCATGGTTGAGGAAACATGAGTGTAAAGTGTCATGTGACCTTAGAAAACCTGTTCTGTTTCTGGCCTGAAATTTGGATTGTGGAATAAAGTTACAGAAAAGTTCCTGGCACCAATTATATTCTTGCTCACCGTAGCAGCCCTGCACAAAGTTCCATCACCCTGAGATATAAGGTAACGGCTGAGCATCACCTACACACACATTGGGACAGTTTGATGTGGCCCCTTTCTATTGGCTGCAGGTAGAGGTGTTACATTATGCAAAAGAGGCGTTTCCCATATCCACGAAAGTCTGTTAAGATTAAAGTTGGGAGATAACATGAAGTTAGTTAGGTAATACCTAAACTTGGCGTTTCTCAAATCCAGACCCTGAAATAGGTCTTTTACAGGGTCTGGATGGGTATCCACACCACAGTTGATTATAGAATATAGAATTATTTATGGTGTTAATTCCCTCTGATTTCTACCTTTAGAAACGCCTATATCAGGGTCTGGATCGGAGTGACATCAGCTGGTTTAGCTCACACTGCTAGAGCTGCTGTCCTGAGTAGCAGAGGTTGTAGGTTCTGATCCTGTTGGGCCTGACACCAGTACCTGTATCCTCATAGGTTCTCATCCTCATCCTACGGCCTCATCCTACGGCTCGTAGGTTTGTCAATATATGTTTTATGGAAATCCTTTTAAGAAGTGGGGTATGTAATTTAAATATACTTGCATATCTTCCAGATTTCTAATGTGTATTCCTTTTGTGCACTCTCCCCCTATATTTCTGGGCAACCCAAATTATAATGACAGAAATTCCATAGTTTTTCCATGATAACCTTCTTGAATCTACTGCAGTATTTTCTAAGATATCCAATAGGGTTTATATTAACCAATTCCATGTCTTTTGAAACAAATTGATATATGAATTACACAAACAATGAGTCAGGGTATGTGAAAAAGTAAGTGAACCATTGGTTTTATCAGCTAAATTAAAGGGAATAATTAGAATCAAGTGTTTAAATAATTAGGTAGATCTTCATGTTTGAGTTTGGGAGGCCCTACCCTATATATAAAGATATAACACATATGGAAACCTGTCATGCCACAATCAAAAGAAATCTCAGGGGACCTCATAAAAGCAGTTATTGATGCTCATCAGTTTAGAAAGGGTTACAAAGTCATTTCTTAGGATTTGGGGCTAAACCAATCCACTGTCAGACAGATAGTATACAAATGGAGAAATTTCAAGACCACAGTCACTCTACACAGGAGCGGTCGTCCGACCAAAAAGAACAAAGGTAATTTGTCCAGGAACTTGCTAAGAACCAAGAGTAATATTCAAGAATCTGCAGACCACTCTTGCCTTGGCTGTGAGTGTTCATGACTCAACTATCAGAAAAAGACTGAACAAGAATGGTGTTCATGGAAGAATAGCCAGGAGGAAACTACTGCTCTATAAAAAGAACATTGCTACCTGTCTGAAGTTCGCCAAAGAGCACATAGATGATCCACAAGACATCTGTAACAATGTTCTCTGAACAGACAAGTCAAAGGTAGAACTTTTTGGCCTCAATAAGAAATGTTATGTTTGGCGAAAACCAAACAATGCATTCAAACAGAAGAACCTCATCCCAACCATTAAGCATGGTGGTGGGAGTGTGATGGTTTGGGGCTGCTATGCTTGACCACTTGACCGCTTGCCATCATTGACACAACCATGAATTCTGCATTGTATCAGAAGATTCTAGAAGAGAATGTCAGGTCATCCGCCCATTAGTTGAAGATTAAACAAAAGTGCGTCATGCAGCAAGACAATGATCCTAAACATACAGGCAGATCCTACAAAAGAATGGCTTCAGAAGAAGAAAACCGCGTTTTAGAACGGCCTAAACACCATTGAAATATTGTGGCAGGACCTGAAGCGAGCTGTCCATGCAAGGAAGCCCTCGAATGTCACTGAGTTGAAGCATTTAAGTAAGGATGATTGGGCCGAAATTCCTGAAAACTGATGTGAGAGACTGACTAGCCAGGTTCTGAATCTAAAGGTTCACATACTTTTTCACACATGGATGTTGAATCATTTGTGGATCAATAAATCTTGAATGTTTTTGTGTCATTTGTTTGATCAGGATATAGTTATCTATTATTAGGACTTAGATTAAGATCTAATAACATTTTAGGTTTGAAATATGTGAAAATCCTAAGGGGTTCACAAACCTTTTCTCGCCCTTATATACCGTTAGCATGAAAGCAATATAACCAGGCTGCCAGGTTTGAGTTTTACGTAAGGGTGTTTAATCTGCTATCTCTGATGCCTTCTGTGTGCTCCCAGAAGAACCCTCTAATACCTACAGTATTAAGTATATATATATTTCTGCAGCAATGATGTTACCTTGCCTGATCAGGCAGGTTTTACTTCTCAGAGCTATTTTATTAAGCTAGTTACAGAATGCTTGTAAAAGGAGCATTACATTCATTTGGTCGTAATGAATGATATCTTGTAATTGGACATCATGGAAGCTTGTTATATGTTCTGGCTGAACATGAGACTGCTTCTCACCTCCTAGCTACTCTGGGACAGGGCACACTCACGGAGACTGCTTCTCGCCTTCTGAGCTGCTCTGGGACAGGGCACACTCACGGAGACTGCTTCTCACCTTCTGAGCTGCTCTGGGATAGGGCACACTCACGGAGACTGCTTCTCACCTTCTGAGCTGCTCTGGGAAAGGGCACACTCACGGAGACTGCTTCTCCCCTTCTGAGCTGCTCTGGGACAGGGCACACTCACTGAGACTGCTTCTCACCTTCTTAGCTGCTCTGGGACAGGGCACACTCACGGAGACTGCTTCTCACCTTCTGAGCTGCTCTGGGACAGGGCACACTCACAGAGACTGCTTCTCACCTTCTGAGCTGCTCTGGGACAGGGCACACTCACGGAGACTGCTTCTCACCTTCTGAGCTGCTCTGGGACAGGGCACACTCACGGAGACTGCTTCTCACCTTCTGAGCTGCTCTGGGACAGGGCACACTCACGGAGACTGCTTCTCACCTTCTGAGCTGCTCTGGGGCAGGGCACACTCACGGAGACTGCTTCTCACCTTCTGAGCTGCTCTGGGGCAGGGCACACTCACGGAGACTGCTTCTCACCTTCTGAGCTGCTCTGGGACAGGGCACACTAACGGAGACTGCTTCTCACCTTCTCAGCTGCTCTGGGACAGGGCACACTCACGGAGACTGCTTCTCACCTTCTGAGCTGCTCTGGGACAGGGCACACTCACGGAGACTGCTTCTCACCTTCTGAGCTGCTCTGGGACAGGGCACACTCACGGAGACTGCTTCTCACCTTCTGAGCTGCTCTGGGACAGGGCACACTCACGGAGACTGCTTCTCACCTTCTGAGCTGCTCTGGGGCAGGGCACACTCACGGAGACTGCTTCTCACCTTCTGAGCTGCTCTGGGGCAGGGCACACTCACGGAGACTGCTTCTCACCTTCTGAGCTGCTCTGGGACAGGGCACACTAACGGAGACTGCTTCTCACCTTCTCAGCTGCTCTGGGACAGGGCACACTCACGGAGACTGCTTCTCACCTTCTGAGCTGCTCTGGGACAGGGCACACTCACGAAGACTGCTTCTCCCCTTCTGAGCTGCTCTGGGATAGGGCACACTCACGGAGACTGCTTCTTACCTTCTGAGCTGCTCTGGGACAGGGCACACTCACGGAGACTGCTTCTCCCCTTCTGAGCTGCTCTGGGACAGGGCACACTCACGGAGACTGCTTCTCACCTTCTGAGCTGCTCTGGGACCGGGCACACTCTCGGAGACTGCTTCTCCCCTTCTGAGCTGCTCTGGGACCGGGCACACTCTCGGAGACTGCTTCTCACCTTCTGAGCTACTCTTGGACAGGGCACACTCACTGAGACTGCTTCTCACCTTCTTAGCTGCTCTGGGACAGGGCACACTCTCGGAGACTGCTTCTCACCTTCTGAGCGTCTCTGGGACCGGGCACACTCTCGGAGACTGCTTCTCACCTTCTGAGCGTCTCTGGGACCGGGCACACTCTCGGAGACTGCTTCTGTGCCATAGAAGAGCGTGCTGTATCCCTCTGCGCAGCTCCTCCATACTGTCTGGCTTCGAAGGATTAACGCTCCGATTCAAAAGAATGGACTTCCCACTGAGTTAATCCTCCTGGGCCACAATCGATCCCTGCAGGCACCGTCCTCAGTGCCGCAGATTTTTGCCTGTTTGTCCGCGGCACCGAGGACGGTAAGTCTTGCTACATTTGTAGTTAATTATATGGCAAGTATAATTTTCCGAAAAATACATCTATTCCTCTTCCATTGCTCCTTTCCTCAAATGGCAGGATATTTAACAAATGTGTTAACCAAATGTAGTGCACGTTCTGTGATATCTGTGACCCGACCAGAATTCAGACAAGAACATTTAGAAAAAATAATGTTACATCAACACTGCGAGTTTTAATGTTGATTCAATAAAATAATTATGTATGACTCCGTTAAGACCATAATAGGCAGACAGTCGGCTAGACGTTAATATCCCCTGAAACCATTTTTCGGATGTAGCATCGCTTCTATCCTTAACCTCATTTCAATTACAGGCACTCTGAAAAGTTATGTTTTATTTTGATTCTGGTCATTTGTATGAAAATATTGGAAGACTTGATCAAAAAACAGTATTCTACAAGCAAGCTGTGCTAGGTCAGAAACTGGAATACCACAATATGGGGAGTTCCCTCCAAAAGTAACTGAGGGGCACATGCATCTGGGGCCGATACGGGTTATCGCACCCGTTCTGGAGTAAACTCCCATTCAAGTCATTAGGAGTTAATGCCAGAACGGGTGCTATAACCTAGGGGTGCGCCAACGTTTTTGTCTGCGCCCCCTGCCTGCTCTACCCCCCGGCCTGAGCCCCTACCCTCCTCCCTCCTCCCTCACCTTTTCTTCTGGGTTTTCTGATGTCACAAAGTCATGTAATATCACGTTGCCATGGCAACGCAATGTCATGTGACCCCCAGTGTAATTTGAAGCTGCGTTGACATGACGACATGTTGCCAGAGACTAGGCAAGGAACATACAGAGGCCTCGCAAGCTTTTAATTTAAATGTTGCAAGGTAGACCGCGGGGCCTCTCCCCCCCCCCCCACGAACATTTCACACATCCCAGTTTGCATACCTCTTCTATAACCTATAGCAGCACTTGATGCATATATTTCTTAAAGCCATATTTGCTCTACCTTGCAGTCCAATCAAATGAAATAGGTGTACTGTAACTTATGGCTTTGCACCATTATGTAAATCCAGACTCAGTAACGTGCGATGTTGTCCAACTTTGGTTTCTAAAAGTTGTGTGGTTTCAATTATTTTCAATATTTGCTTATGTGAACAATTGCTACATTTGTGAGCTTTGCTAACAGATTAGTGAAGCTAGCAAAAATCACCAAATGTGCAGAATCATATGAGTTTGCATGGTGTCTATGGTTTCTGTGGTTCCATGGTCGCTGAACTTTTAGTGAACCTCGAGACAATCGCAACTTATTCACCAGCAACCAAAGGTCCAAAGTTATCCAAATTGGTGAACTTCGTTGAAGGTGTCACCCCCTCTTTAGCTCTTTACCTGGCAGAAAATCGGCAGCACCTGAGTCCCGTCAGTCTTTTTGGGTTCCCGAATATGTGATCCAATGGGGGAGTGATCCTGTGGTCATGACCAACCCCCAATTATGCAAATGGAAATGGAGGGGGCTTCCCTTCTCTTCCTATTGATGGAGCAGTGACCATGATCACCTCCTAGAAAATGAGTAATAATGACGTGACGTTCCCTGGACATCGTGAGGGCCCCTAAAGAGCCGATCCTTAGGACGTTCAGGAAACCATCATTAGGGCAGCCTAAGGGTTAAAGGTCACTGAGACAGAAAAGGTTTCTTGGCAACGATATAGAAATGGGTATGATATGATTAGCGATTCCGGTTTTAGGTTTGAACCAAAAAGCACAGGAAAAACACCACCGGCCGATCATCTCGCACTTCCAGGCAACACCAATAAAAAACAGAAATGAAGCATCATTTCTTATTGGATTTGACCTCTCGTAGCCGCCCTGCCAGAGATAGGCTACAAAGGCAACATAAAGGAAGTGCTCAGATAAACACCATATACAAATGGGTGTCAGTTGTTTTCCGTTGTTAACACGGATTTTATTTTTTAACAAAATGAAAACACCAGAAAAACAAAAAATAAACAAAGAAAACCAGAATCCCTAAGCATATGGGTAGCTCCGCTGGCTGGCACTATGCATCTCATATGCACTGACCTTGGTCCCTTGCAGACTCATGTACCAGAAAGCCCTCCTACTGTCTCTAACTTTTATCCACTTACCACTAAGATTGTAAGCTCTTCGGGGCAGGAACTCCTTTTCCTATTGTTTTGTCTGAAGTGCTTATTCCCATTATGTGTTATAATATTATGTCACATGTATTGTAAAGCGCTATATACCTGCATGGCCCTATATAACTAAAGACATGCATACCTACATGACACAGTGCATTAGGTACTGTATGCATATTGTCCTCTTTAAGAGGCGGGGCCTCCCTACATGTGCTTTCAGTGAATGACAGGAGTATATAAACAGAAGGCAGCAGGACTTGCTTGTGACCGATAATAACCTCTCCTGTACAGCTCAGCCTCTGTATCTATAAAAGGAACTCCGGTTTAAAAACCTTAGTCTTTTTTTTTTCCCTCTCCGAGGCAGAGAGAGGGGGAGATACTGTGCTGACAAAAACATATCCACACATAACACTCAAAGAAAAGCATCAGATCTGCATTGTCCGGACTACAGGAGACAACCGGAGGATACATTTGTTCTATGCATCTGATCGCCACCTTGGAGGAGTTTTATCACAGGATCTGGCCAAGGCTTTTAAAGGACCTTTCCTACTGATTTTCACAAGCAAGACAGGAAAGGTAAGGGACCTTTTATTTTTATTTATTTATTGATTTATTTATTTTTTACCCCGATTTCTTCCAATTTAAATCCACATGGACATGTTAGGAATCTTTTTTTGGGGATTTCTGAAAAAGAATCTAGATACGTCTTATAATGAAAACATAGGTCATTTTTCGCGATGCCCATTAAAATGAATAGTTTTGTATACAGTATATGGATATATACATTATTATGGCATGAATGTAGTTCCATCTATTATAGTTCTTAAAGAAGACATCCACAGCAGCAGCAGCACATTACACAATCTGAGATCGTTTTTGCTTATTGTTTTCAGTTTTAATTTCTGATTCTTGATTGACCCCCCTCTCAATATTTGTACATCCACTCCGAACAGTCCAGGGCACAGCCCTTGTTCCCACTGTGCCAGCAGCTGCTGTGACCTGTTCACTTGTTATTAACAAAGGGTCCTTCTGTCATTCTGACTGCAGTGTTCTGCTGAGGTGGGGGTACAAGTACAAAAAGTCAAGCTAATGAGACAGGACAAGTGGGGATAGGCATCTTCGGTTACCTGATCCTTATTTATTATAAAAAAAATGTTTAATTATTCCACTGCATTAGCAAAGAGATCCCTTTTGCAGATACATGTGGTGTCCTTGTAAGGGACATTTCTTATTTACTTGAGGAGAGGAGTGCAGGCTGAATACCTTTTCTGTGCCTCCCTTTGTGTGCAGCATCTGGCATAGCCACTGCTGTGTTGTTTGAGGACTGAGTTCCAATCTGACCCATCAGTAGGACTTTGCTGTCTCTGCTGCCAACATGTATGTTTTTTATTGAAGCACTTCCATGTATTGTTCTAAGCACAGATTGTGCTGATCCACGTACTGTACACTGCATGCACTGTACACACCAACAAAGAATACAAAATACAGGAATACTGTGATTGTTATCAGGTTAAAGGAGCTATACACACAGTTGGTAAACCATTGGGTGACAATATTTCGTGTCCCAAACAGAATATAAAATAAAAGGGGCATTCACAATCCCATTATCATCACATCATCCTACAATGGTAAGACCCCAGCTGTGACATATTGAGTTTATTATATGTAACATCTTCTTCAGAAATGTTAGTAGCCCGAGCCCTAGGTCCGTTTTAGAAATGTCTTCTTATATCGGTGGCTATTTTAACTCTAGTGCCCATTGCATACGACAGTGTTATCTGCTGCTTCCAGTCCTGCTGCTCCCCACTTGAGCCAGACGTGGGAGCTGCTGAGAGATGCAGGGAGAGAGAGAGAGAGAGAGAGAAGTGACTAAATGACCGAGAGTAACCTCTCAAGCTCAAGCTCTGCTCACACACAAAAAACGGGGATCAGAAACAAGGGTCCAACTTCCTTTCGAGACCTGGTAAAAGGGTCGCAATACGAAAAGGCATGGGGTTTTTTTTTTCTCCAGCAAATGTGTCCTTTTTAGTTTCTCGTTCCAACAAGTTAAGGGAAATTACAGTTTGTCAAAACTTCATCCAAATTCATGTTGCTGAAAAGTTATTGACTGCAATAATTTCAAAGGAAAAGTCCTTTACAAATCTGAGCGCATTGTCTGCCTCACTTTGCATAACGCTGCAGCTCAACTATATTACAGTGAGCAGGGAATCACCTCTCATTGCTCAAGTTTTGCACCAGGACAAAAAAAAAACTTATTTGACGCGGATGAATGTAAGGTCAGAAGGACCAATCTGCTTTAGGCTGAGTCCCCGCTGGCGCCGAGCGCGCTCATGCTTAAAGTATGAGCGCCGGATGTCCTGCAAATTGCGCCCGCGTGCGCAGGGGGGATGAGGGTGGGCGCAATTGCGGCCTATCTGAGCAAGCGGGAAAGTTTAAAAAATGTATTTACAAAAGCGCCAAGCGTGTGTGCCCGCGCATGTGCGCCGGCGCGCATCACGTGGATGGGAACTTGCATATATATATATACATATACATATATATATATATATATATGTGTGCAAGTAACCGCGTCAAGCGCCGCCCGCTCAGCGAGCTCAGCGCCAGCGGGGACTCAGCCTTACATGTGATGAAGAAACAATTTGTTTTTGTTAGCTTATATGTCATCATTGCTTAGTGAATGTTTTTAACACAATCAGAGAGAAAGAAGTTGGGTCTCCTAAAGTTACTGTAATATGTCTTTGGTGCTTATTATGTTACCATACGGAAACCCCAGCTATTGATTGGATGTTGTAGTTGGGGCGTGCTTCAGAAGTGTGAAAAAGGGTGATTTACTCCCCAAACAAACGGGGTTACGGTTAGGCCCATAATTAGAAATGTGCAGAATTATCCCAAATGCAGTCGCAAAAAATGTTTTTGTATTGAATAACCAATTTCGCTTCCTTCGTGAAACGTTTCGCCAAACCTCAACGGGCTAAAAAGGTCGAGACATTTGCAGCTTTGCAAGCTTTCAGTGTAATATCGCCGGGAGATGAGCAAAACTTGGTGCCTGGCTCTCTGCATCAAGCAGATCTATTGCTTTTAGAAAAGTTAGCAAATTCGCATACTAAGGGAAATGGCAATGCACATTGAATAAATGCTTGGCAAATCGCTGGCGACAAGGCTGCACATTTTTGGAGCCTAAAAAATGGGAAATATCACCCGGTTAACGAACTTGAGCAAAGGTTTTGCACATTTCTACCTGCGTTCCTTGTGTGGGTTTTAGCATTACTTGATTTTCGCAAGGACAAATCTGAAAATAATCAAAATAAAAAGCATAGTTAGATTGAAACAAAAGAGACTACAATCTGGGACACAACACGAAGTTCATTGTCTCTTTAGTTAACAGCACAGACAGGGAGGATGTTTTTTTCAGAACTGGAGGAAACCGCAGAAGTAATTGCAATAGTTCTGTTTATGTGATTTATTATGCTTCTAGACCCATTATCTTGACTTACTTTCCTTAGAGCAATCAGCAGTTTATATACAATGGTGGGAATGGACTTTTCGTTTTGCAGTGGTTGTGCTGTAAACGAACTTTTGTGCATTAGAGTAATGGCTTTTGATTTTTTTTGCATGTGACTAACATGTCAAAAACATTACTCCATTTGTAAGGGTGCCATGGTTGGTTTTTATGGTGGCGGGAATGAGGGGAAATAAAGCAAATTATTCCAGGCACACATTTGTAACAGAGAAAAAAATTGCAGTTGCTGTAAATTAAGACTTTTTACTGTTATCAAGGCTACTAAACGTGAAGGTCCATCAAGGTTTGCAGAGGTTAAGGAGATTTGAAATGTTACCAGCCCAAGCAATATTAAACCACGGACACAAAGCCGTGTTGACAAGGTCATTGATTTGGAAAACACACCGTGACATTTTGCCTGAAGGAAAAAGAGGCATTACCATCTTTGTGTCTGGAGTCTTCTGCTGGCCACTGAAGCCCCCACAGAATCAACATTTTGTGTGGTGTGATTTTTTAACCAAACCAGAACTTTTTTTGCATATTTCGAATAGCAATTCTGATACATTCACCAATTCGAGGACATTCACCATGCAGACTGAAAAGACTAAAAATGAAGATGCCAAAGGGCCCTGAGTATAAAGCGATTCATGGATGCTTAAATAGGCATTTTGGAAATGCATCTTTAATGGCGTTATTCATTAAGCTGCAATGGTGCCAATCAGGCTCTATTTTATGGAAATTCCCATTGACTTCACTGGAGTTTCTGTGGGATAATGCCCCGATCTACCCCATTGCAGTTAAGAAATGACCTCCCTAAGTGTAACCTCTGACCAAGGTTCTGCGTCAAATGCAAGACCCCTGCTTAACAAGTTTATTACAGTACATTTTGTGCGGTTGCAGGCTGAAAAAAGAACTGTGCTTCTAGTTGCAAGTTTTATACATAATACTTTAGTTTGTTCAAATAGAAACATATGGCTACAATTTAGCCTTTCTGCTTCTGATATTCTAATTTTCTTTTCATTTACTTTTTTAGTGTTATTGCAATTGCAACCTTATTTCTTACGTCAGTGGTTCTTTTGTCTGTTATTGCCTTCAGACTGACATACAAGTTCATAGATACTGAATTAAATTCAGTTTTGTATTATGTTTGCAGGCTTAAGAAAACAGAGACAAACGAAAATAAAGAATGTATTAGGTCAGACTTATTTGGCCTTACTAAGGCTACGCTTATAGTGCCGGCGATGGCGACGTCAGGCTACGGTCGCTGGTAAAATCAAACTGAGATGACTTCCAGCAATTGCGACCAAGCCGTCGCATTGCGCTTACTATAAGCGCACGCGACAGCGGCAATGCATTTGTTTTGACGCGACTGTCGCTGTCGCCGGCGCTATAAGCGCAGCCTTATCCTTGAGAGCCAATTAGGACCCAGGAGGTGAAGCTGAAGATAAGAAAAGGGCAGCAGGAGTGGAGGGAAGTAGACTCAGGAATTGTACGGTGTTAGGAAAGGTGAGAAAGGTTATATGGTCAGTCAAGATAGTGGAGCCGTTTCCCACCTCAAAAATAGTCTACATGGTTATGTTGTATTGCCGGACAAAAACCAAATCGTCACCAGATGCATACCAGATTAAGTACTCTCTTACCCATAGAAACTAGGATTAGGAGACTGAGAATGCATACTGTACTGTACATGAAAGGTTTGGGCTCTTATGATAATCTGGCTAATCTGGCTGTGCTCGGTTTTGTTAACTTCAATGTTATAATACCTGTTTTAAAGTTGCCACCAGTCTTCATATTGGTGGTGGCATCTAAAGGTTTAAGTAAAGGGTGGTATATAAAGGTTTGTTTTACTAAAAGCGTGTCCGGTTTCCTGTCATGTTACAGTATAATTCTGTGATGGGCTTTATTGTGTTTCTGTATTGTTTTGCATCACATAGATAAATGGTTCACTACCTAGTAGCTATGAAACGTGTACAATGGACATGTCAAGTGACCCAGTCATAAACTGGACACTCGTAGCACTGCATTTTATAACACTTTTTGAAGACATTAAAAATTAAAAAAAAATCTAAAAGATGGGGGCGTTCAACCTTGGCAGGCGCTGAATAAATGTTCGATGTAGTTAGGACACTGCAGCTGTCAAAACATCGAGGGAGACTGTGAGAACATCTAAATGTCAACTGTTCACTTGTAAAAAAGGAGGGGAAATTACAATTGTCCCATTCTTATGAAGATCATTTCTCCGAAAAAGGCTAATGTTGATTTTACTAATGTGGTCTCAGACCCCGTCAAGAACAGAGGACTATGATTGCCAGAACATTCTCGCTTGTTGTGGGTTTCACTAGTAAAAAATCAGAATATTTCCTTTTATTCTGTGATTGCAAAATTGCATGTTTAACAATAGTGTTGGATACATTTTCATATTGGCTCAAAATATATCACAGCCTACACAGTCTGCATAGTTGTAAGACTTATTCATGTAGGAACTGGAAAGCTGTATATGGATATAAACATGTTGATTTGCAAATTAATCTGGCAACTGTCATTTGGATTATTTTGAAGAAGGAACCCCTATGCAAGACCATGAACTTCTAGTGTATATTCATACTGTTCCATGAAGGCAAATGGATGAGATTATTATGAGATCTCCATCTTGCATCAAGGGCCATAACTGTTGGGATAAGAGAAACTGTAGTGTTATGGTTACGCCTAGTAGGAAAATGGGTTCAAGTCTCAGTGCCAGGACTGTGTATTATCATGTACAGATGTAGCAAGACTCACTGTGCCGGGTCGTGCAGTCGAAAAAAGTGTGTCTGTGTCGAACACGCGCTTTTTAAGTGAAACTTCTTTGTCTTTTGTAACTGTTTTGTCACAGAAATTGTGTTTGTGATGGTGCTTTTTTTCATTAAAAATCAAAACACAATTTCAGTGACAAAACACAAAGAAGTTTCACTTAGAACGCGCGTGCTCTGCACACACCCTGTTGTTGCTATTTGCACTTCTATATTTATACTAACTGGGAATTCCTCGTGTTTGTTTGTGTCTGTGTGTGTGCGTGACGGTGCGTGACAGTGTGACAGTCTGGGTGGGTGACAGGGTGTGTGGGTGACAGGGTGACAGTGTGTGTGGGTGACAGACCTAGGTGGGTGGGTCGCTGACTTACCTGGGTGACTGACTTACTGACCTGGGTTGACTGACGTGGGAGGGTGATTACCTTACTGGCATGGGTGGGTGACTGACTGACCTGGGTGACTGACTGACCTGGGTGGGTGGGTGACTGATTGACCCGGGTGGGTGTGTGACTGACTGACCTGGGTGACTGACTGACCTGGGTGGGTGGGTGACTGACTGACCTGGGTGGGTGGGTGACTGATTGACCTGGGTGGGTGTGTGACTGACTGACCTGGGTGACTGACTGACCTGGGTGACTGACTGACCTGGGTGGGTGACTGACTGACTGACCTGGTTTGCTGGGTGGGTGACTGACTGACTGACTTACTGACCTGGGTGGGTGAATTACTGACCTGGGTGGGTGACTGACTTACTGATCCTTGACTGACTTACTGGCCTGGGTGGATGACTGAGGCCCCCCTCCACAGTGCAGTGAGTAGCCCGGAGCAGCCTGCCCCCCCCTCCCACGGCGCTGTGAGTGGCGCGGAGAAGCCCTCTCCCCCCCGGCGCAATGAGTGGCCCAGTGCAGCCCCCCGCCTCCCCTGGCACTGTAAGTGAGTGTCCCAGGGCAACCTGACCCCCCCTATTCTCCCCCAGCGCATTGAGTGGCCCGGAGCAGCCCAACCCCCCTCTCCCTCCCCCCCCCCCACCCAGTGCAGTGAGTTGCCCGGTGCAGCCCGCCCCCCTCGGCGCTATGAGTGAGTGGGCCGGAGCAGCCCGCACCCCCAACCCCCCCCCCATTTCCCCCCCAGTGCAGTGAGTGGCGCGGAGCAGCCCATCCCCTATCGGCGCTGTGAGTGAATGGCCCAGAGTGGGCGCCCCCTCTTGTGTCTATGGATCAGCACTGCCTGCCTCCGGTGCAAT
Organism: Ascaphus truei; assembly: GCF_040206685.1. Lineage (NCBI taxonomy): Eukaryota > Metazoa > Chordata > Amphibia > Anura > Ascaphidae > Ascaphus > Ascaphus truei. The sequence continues at coordinate 127,489,988 of NC_134483.1, forward strand.
TCTGGAGGACGAGCTGACCCTGTTCAAGAGAGGTTTTGGGTGGGGGGTGTGTGTCGCTGACTCCTCCTGGTGGAAGCTGGCAACACTGATGGCCTCTTCTGCCAGGAGTGATGTCACTTCCATCACCACTGACTTCCGTCTCCAATCAACTACATTGAATGCCGCTAAAGAAGTTTCACTTCAAAAGTCTGCGGCGCCCGGAGACAGTGTCTGCTGCGATCATGCTTCGGGGGGTCCTTGCTTCTGGATGTGACTCCCCGTAGCGTTAATCCTCCAAGTGCCACACCCGGTGGCGGCACCGGAGACAGTAAAGTTAGCTACATCTTTATTGGTTTTAACGGTGCAATCCCAAAAAGCTGACCAGAAAATGAGTTAGCTTTAAAATAATTACAGATTGCATTTCTGAAGGGCCCCCGAATGGGGGGAATGCTTAGTAAATGATGTACTTCCCCTGCCCGTCCCGTTGCTGTTCTCCTTTGTGAGAGGAGATTTTCTGGTAAAGTATTGTCAACGGTGCTGAGTATCTCTATGGCGGGATCTCCTACGGGCCGTCACTGCCTCAGATTTCATCCGGAGAAAGATACAGTATACTGTACACACTCGTTTCAGTGAAAAGGTCCTTTAATTTAGACCATTTATTGTATACTGTATATATAAAGATTGACAGGGCACAATGTTTTGGGGTGTTAACCCTTCCTCAGGTACAACACTTCGACGAAACATTGTGCCCTGTCAATCTTTATATATATACAATAAATGTCTAAATTAAAGGACCCTTTTCACTGAAACGAGTGTGTACAGTATACTGTATCTTTCTCCGGATGAAATCTGAGGCAGTGACGGCCCGTAGGAGATCCCGCCATAGAGATACTCAGCACCGTTGACAATACTTTACCAGAAAATCTCCTCTCACAAAGGAGAACAGCAACGGGACGGGCAGGGCAAGTACATCATTTACTAAGCATTCCCCCCATTCGGGGGCCCTTCAGAAATGCAATCTGTAATTATTTTAAAGCTAACTCATTTTCTGGTCAGCTTTTTGGTATTGCACCGTTAAAACCAATACAGATGTAGCTAACTTTACTGTCTCTGGTGCCGACACCGGGTGTGGCACTTGGAGGATTAACGCTACGGGGAGTCACATCCAGAAGCAAGGACCCCCCGAAGCATGATCCAGAAGCAAGGACCCCCCGAAGCATGATCCAGAAGCAAGGACCCCCCGAAGCATGATCGCAGCAGACACTTTTGAAGTGAAACTTCTTTAGCGGCGTTCAATGTAGTTGATTGGTAGTTGTAGTTGATTGATATATATATATATATACAGTATATACTTACACAATAAATGGTCTACAATTAAAAGACTCTTTTCACTGAAACAAATTTGAATATCTTTCTCTGAGTGTTTCCTTTACCCTTAGCCCATACTATCATTATCAGAGAGCTAATGAAGCTAAGGGGAGAATAAGAAGGGGCTTTTCCTGTGCAAATGTTTGTTGAACACAGTAATGTTAGAGAAAAGGGAGTAGGCAGAATAAATGAAACCCCTCCCAAGTCTCAGTTCCACATATTGTAAAATTACATGTCAAAAATATTTAAAATACTTATTCTGTAGCTGTCGGGGTTTTGGCAAAAATGTCGCCAATCATCCAGATTTACACCTTAAACACGTCACTGCCATCAGTGCTCTTTTTCCCAAGGACATATTGCTCCCTTAAACAGATTTGCATGTAGAGAAATATAGACAGTGGTTCACATTTACTGGAAGTGCTGTTACAGGTTTGGTCCACATCCCCAGGAGGTTTGCTATCCATTTCCGTACTAATGGTATCTTTCTGAAGGCGCCATCACTGTTTTCAAGCTGACAATCACAGCTAGTAGATATTTATTACACCGTTTTCTACCCAATATGTTCACAAACAGCTTGCAAATATATTTTGATATGCTATCTATAATCATCTGGTCTAGGGGCCCATTTGTCTTTCGTCATAAAGATGCACTACAGTGAACCATAACAGCGTTCTTGGTGCTAGTTGGGGTGCAAATTGCATTGCCATTAGAGTTCGAAACCCAACAGCAACTTTTGGGGAAGTCACATAATCTCCCTGTTCCTCTGTCACCATTATTCGGTTATAAGCATTGTGTCTGCAAGTTATTTATGCATTTCTGTACACACCACAAAAATATTATTATTATGATACTGGCTTGAGCTGTATTTTATAGTCACATTACATTTCGAGGTTGTGTTTGTGACTCTATGACCTTAGGTTTAGCATTGTGTGACGCTTCTATATAGCTCACCTCCGCACTGCACATTTCAGGATGCTTGAAATACCTCCAAGCAGTTCTAAGTACCGTAGCTTCTAGTGTTAGAACAGAACCCATTAATGATGCACGTTGTGTTTAAATGAGTATGTTATAATGTAGGTGCTTCAATGAATAGGGCATTGCACATGTTTTCAGAATGATAAAGTCACATTAAATGTATGAAGAAGGCAGCTGCTTAATCATAAAGCACAAACAAATATGACATACAGAAAGTACTTATGCATATCATCTGTCATTGACTGTACAGTACAGTTATTTGCATTCATGTCTGTAATTTATAATGGCAGTACTATCAGCATTAGAAATGTGTGGCCAGAATAGGGAGTGGGTTGAGATAAGGGAACAGCAATTAAATACAGTATAAATTTAAGTGTATGTATGTATATCTTTATTTATGTAGCGCCATTAATATACATAGCGCTTCACAGCAGTAATACACGTGACAATCATATAAATAACTAATAATACAAATAACACATTATGGGAAGAAGTGCTTCAGACATAAAAGTGACATTTAGGAAAAGGAATCCCTGCCCCAAAGAGCTTACAATCTAATTGGGAAGTAGGAGGAGCGTACAGATACTGTAGGAAGGTGTTCTAGTAAGTGCATCTGCATGGGGCCAAGGTTTATGTATGAGGTGTATAGTGTCAGCCAGCAGAGCTACTCATATGCTTCGTTAATGAGGTGTGTTTTAAGGTGGGTAAGTGTGTAAGCATGCACACATACAGCAAATAAATGATGGTTTGGCTGACTCAATATTGAGAAGCCAAAAATCTTTAGTGACAATTGTAGTAATAGAGGCCCTTGTTACAGAATACTTCTTACATTTTAATGGTTATTCTTTTCCGTCAGCAGCAGCCACGTTACACATTGCCAGAGATGATCTCATCGTGAGGAGATTGCATTAGGAAAGTACGGTACATGCAAAACAAATAACCGGCTTACATACAGTAGATGCACATAGTTGTCTATTTATACTGTATGCTGAAAATTGGTCTGTAGATGTGCAGATCATTTTGACAGCTATGAGTAGTTAAGGCTGCGCATATAGTGCCCGCGACGGCGACACGACGTCGCACAAAAACAAATGTATTGCTGCCGCCGCGTGCTCTTATAGTAAGCACGACGGCGACAATGCGACGGAGCGTCGTGAATTTTGGTAGCTGGCAATATTTGATTTTTCAAGGGCTGTCGCCTCATGTGACAGCCCCTGAACCAATCAAATGCCAGTACGCCAGCGACGCCTCCGCAAAGCGAAATATAACTCTCGCTAGCAGCGACGGCGATGGTGACGTCGCCCGTCGTGGGCACTATACGCGCGGCCTAAAGCGGGACATGGGAGGCATAGTAAAAGCAGGCTAGGATAATTATGTAGTGTGCTGGCGCTTTAAGCAAAACCGCTACAGACTGTGGGTCATACACACAAAGTAGTGCTATAAGCCACGTTTTCTATCCATTCAAACGAATGAGTCACATGGTTCGTCCAGGGCCTGCCTCCATCTGGTCTCATCCTCTGGTAAAGAGAAATATGGGCAGAAAATGTAGTTGGGGTGCAATGCATACCAGGCCCTCTGGCAGCATAGGGACGGTTAATTTATAAAAAAAAAAAAAAAAGAATAAAGATATATGGCTTTTAATTAAGGTTTTTTTTTTTTTGCTGCATTTGCATGATACCATTTAATGTGCTCTGAAACAGAAATATGGCCTTTTGCAATGGGACTCTGGCAGAATGGCTATTTAGTGTTGGCGTGTTACACCCGTGACTCTCTCAGATCAGTTTAAGTTGGCAATTCATTTTCAGGATTAATCACATGTATTCATTTTTTACTTTATGTAACTGACTGTCTCCCATTTAAAAAGTAACTACTGTACTTGATGGCACTTCATTAACCACATTCATAACTTGAGGGTCCTACAAAGCATTGTTCTTGCTTTTCCCCCAAAAGGAGTTATCGGTGGATAGACAGAAGTGAGTGGAAACACCATCCGTGTTCAGACAGCATAAGGTTAATGCTGACACAAAGTAAATGTAGCAGACTGGTAAAGACCCTGTTTGAAGAGTCCACAATATGGATTTGCTAGAATTCTTGTTTATTGCTCAATAAGGTGAAGGTCCCAGAATAGAAGGCTGAGTGGTGGTATCATGTGTGTGAGTGTATGGTGGCATTGATTTTAGAATGCAAGTATACACATAGGGAATTGGGAGACAGGATGGGAAAGAAAACTGCCAATGCAGCTTTTGGGATGATGAACAGCTACATGCAGAAGATGGCAGAATGTTCTCAAGACGCAACTCTCTAGGATCACTGCTTTGCTGCTTATTCAAAGTCTGGAATCCATAGTGCTACCAGGGGGTCATCTAAAGAAAACATTGTTGGGAGATACAGCTCAAAAATCATAGTAGTAGTAGTAGTAGTAGTAGTAGTAGTAGTAGTAGTAGTAGTAGTAGTAGTATGAGTGGTCCCGTAATAAGACTACATTGTTTTGGATTTGTAGATGGCACTGAGCTGCCGCTGCAGTTAAGTATATTTGAAATATGTATTTATAGACATGTCACTGTTGGCATTCACAGCTTTCTTTAACCCTAATGCTGTCTCATTGAAATGGACAAAAATCATTGTAGAGCTTCAGGACTGTTTCGCTACTGGCAGGTAACCTAAGATAACCTCCTGCACTCGTCTACTCTCTCATATTGGTTGCGCAAATGAGATATGGCATCGATAGGAAGCAGGGATGGAAAAATCCTGCAGACGCCCATGCCGTGCACAGTGATGACTGACGTGTGCGTTCAAGTCACCGCCACGCCACTCAGTAGGCAGGGGGGAACCTCACCGGAGAGCAGGAGGCAGAAGGCGTGGGAGAGCTGGGGGCAGAGCTAGCCAGAACGGGGTGGAGCTAGTCAGAACCCCCTTGTACATCATAAACTGCGGTGTGACGCAGGAGCTTAAAACTTTAAAGCCCAGCTAGCCAAGTAGAGCGGTTACCGACACCTACATGTTTAAAAAAAGGTGTTTGGATTGCTCCTTTAATAAGATTGTGTAGCACTGCTACCCCCCACTGGGAGATTTTGCCCTGGCTACAGGTCTGAGTGATGCTGGTTACCTGTGAGGGTCCTGGAGAGATGAGCTTCCGAGATGTTGTGGGGAACAGGACAGGCTTTAGTCAATCCTCAGGTTCTTTTCATTGGTGACAGCGCCTCAAGTCACAGTAGACTCCAACAGAGCTGGAGGCAGTCCCTACCATGACAGTCTTTTCTCCTATACTTCTGTCCAATAGACTGCGACTTAGTCAGAAGAATATAAAAAAGGGTCTTTATTTGATGCAGCCACTGCAGTTGGTATCACAGCATTGCATATAGTAGTGAATGGGTTCCAGACCCCCGGATGATGCTGGCCAGCAGTGAATGTTGAGGCCTTGTGCTCTGCACAGATCTTGAGTTCTCCCCAGGAGGCTAAACTCCTCTCTCTTCCCCGACTGGGAAGGAACACCAACTCAGACTGACCCTATAATTTGGAATGCATCCTCCCTAATGCAAAAGGGGAGGGCACAGGGTCTGCACCATGATTGGCTGCAACACAGATCCAGTGTCACCTCCTCTCCTGCCACTCAGGGAGGCGGCGTGAGGGGGGTAAACCCCACAGGATAGCCTGTCACTGTCTGTATCTATGAGTTCTTACGTGACAGGAATGCAGAAAGATAGTCTGGATCAGCCATGGCTATACTGTAATTACATATGCTCCTAATACAAAATAATAAATACCCATTTCAACAGTGTTTTATGAGATACTATTGCGTTAAATATGAAAGAGGCCCCACTCCCAATAGATTCGTTCCCTACCTGAGCATGTCATGGATTTTTTCATGCAATGCACGATTACCAGATTTGCTGAACAGCTGGCCACATTGGTTACTCAAACTAAACAGCTGGATGTCATACTTAATATTGACAAGGCAGTATTGTTTGAGCTCAGAGAGAAGACATTGATTTGATTAATAACACTGTAGTTTGTAAGTACAGTATGTTTGTTGTGGGGATATTGATGAGATAAGCTATGTGAAGAAAACATTTCCAGGAAAAACAGTCATGATAAAACCTAGGTGATAGCATTATATATTTCTCTGGAACTGAATGAAAATTGACTGTGAGACCTTTTGTGTTCCACTGTTCTTTGGATTTCCGTGTGGAAATAAAAATTGCTCACTGTGCAGTTTTGAGGGGTGATAATGGAATTATGTCACGTATGATAGAAATATGTTCAACATGAAGAATTTGACTTGGAGATTAAAAAGCAAACTTGTTTTTGCAATATGGGCTTGCGTGCCAAGAGTTTACTATCACAATGACTATGTTTAGTATCTAAACAAAATCTGATTAAATCAATACTTTAAATCAATACTTTAGCACAGAGATAGAGTACTTTAAAGAATAGGATTTAAAACAATTGAAGAGACTTACCAAAACCAGCAATCCCACCACTTATTTTTTTGTACCCTTTTTTATTTTATTTTTAACAGCATGGGTACTGGGATTCCTCCGGAGCTATACAACGGTTATCTCGGCTTATTGGTGAAGTTACCATCATCTCTGCCCCTCCAAGTGACATAAAACGGCTGTTTAAATCTTGTGGATCCTGCACGTTAATAGGAAGCTGCAATGTCATCCGTTGCGGCTTATTTGACAATCTTTTCAATGCCCGGGGGTAACAAAGAAGTAATGCAGGCAACTTCTCTGGTAACTGTCTCGGGAACGTAGAGGTTGCCCGAAGCACAAAATAGTGCTGTGAGCATTTTGGAAGAATAAGATGTGTATGTTCCCATCCTATATGTATAAGGGGTAGGGGATCAAAATGGCAGAATACTGTCTTAATTTTTGCAATGCCTTCTAAATTCTTCTATAAGTAAATGTTTTTTTGTTGATGCTTTTATTTTGCTTCTGTTACTCTTCATCTTACATATTAATACAAGTTGCTGCATTAGCCCCCTAAGGGGTTGAGAAAAGAATGCAGAACATGGAGCTTCACTAAGCTCCAATGTGGGTTATCACTCCACAATCCTGCCATTCAAGTCAATCACAGTTAACGTGATATAACCCGTATCTGAGCTTACTGTCGGTTGTCCAAATGCTAATAGGCCAGCACTCTTACTGTAGACAATGGAATTCTTGCTTTCGGGTCAGTCCCCTTTTGTAACTTAATGACTGGTTTGTCTAAGCCAGGGGTGCGCAAACTTTTGTCCCGTATGCACCACTGCCTGCTCTCCTTGGCACCTCATGCCCTCCCCCCCCCCACCTCCCTGCTCGGCCCCAGCGTCAAATGACGCACGGGGTCATGTGACGTCACATTGTTCTGCCAGGCACATCTATATAATTAGTTTATAAAGAAACCTCTGGGTACTTTATTGAGAAATAGACAGCTGCACTGAAACTTTAAAATACTTAACTTTGCTGTGCGATAATGTATTATTAATTTTAAGCATATCTTCTTATTACCATGTGCTTCTCCCCCCCCCTCCGTTTATGAACTGATGAACCCATACAAAGCAACTACCACCTATCGTTGAAGCGCCAATCCATGCTCTTTTTTTTATTATTATCTTTCATTACCCTGGATTGAAGCAGGGGGTATCCAAAGCTGAACCCCATTAATTGGAGCTCCGGTAACCTCCTGCTTCTGGAGATACTTACCTCTGTATCGGTGCCGGTAGCCGCCCTGCTCGGCTACCAGGGTTCGTGTTATGGGGGTGTTTCAAAGCTCCGGCACCCTGCAGGCCAACAGGACTGGTTTGTCAAAGTCACTTAAGAACCCATGAACGGAAGTCACCTTTTGCTTATGTCACCTGCATTTGTTATTTCACACTGGAAGTAACGGTCATGTTCAGCACTGAGGAATTTCCTGAGAGAGAAAAGAAGGTCGCTGTGCTAATAGCCACACGATTAAATATGTTTATGTAGAAAAAATGCTCCTATGTGATATGTAATGTAATCCTAACCTTTCAATAAATGGAAACAATAGAAAATATGGAAACCATGGAAAATAGGACAGAACAGATTGTACTTTGACACTAATGTGGCCATCATTTCCCTAATAACCTTGTAACATGATTAGAGGGGGGTGGATTCATATAAACCAATGCATCCAATTTGAAATCTGAGATGCTTTTCAGTGTATTAATGCAATCCAAGCTTAACATTTGGGGGGGAAAAAAAACCCTGTTTAAATATCAGATCGATTAGCCAGTAAAGTGAAGCATCTCAATATAGTATCACATCTCATTTTCTTGGCCTGGTAAATGGAACTTAGTAGAAGAAGAAATGTGACCGGAAAACATAACACACAAAGCCACTCACTTAGCGCTGTCTATTGTTTCACGTGACTTGACCACTTATGTTCCAGACCTGCGTGCAACAGAAATAATCTTCCAGCACTAGAGATCGGAGACATTACTTGGATTTAAGAAAGGGGTGTGGGTACAAAGCAAGATTTTCATTAATTTACAGTAGTTAAAATGTCAAGAATAAAAAAAAATTGAGGTTTATGTTGGAACAGTTTAAACAAGGGGGGGAGGGGGGAAACGGGCATTTTTTGATTCAGATGATCTGTAGGCCAAATAGTACCTGTAGTTGAGCATCCTGCATTTTGTCTCCTTTATTACATTAAACTTAGAAAATCATTGTAATTGTATTGCACATGGTATACAATCTGTAACAAGGCAACTATGTTTTGATTAAAGCAAGTACAGGCATACCCCGGTTTAAGGGCACTCACTTTAAGTACACTCGCGAGTAAGGACATATCGCCCAATAGGCAAACAGCAGCTCACGCATGCGCCTGTCAGCACGCCCTGAACAGAAATACCAGCTCCCTACCTGTAACGAAGCTGTGTGAAACAGGGAGACTATAGAGCTTGTTACAAGTGCGTTATTTACATCAGTTATGCACGTATATGACGATTCCAGTACAGCACATGCATCGATAAGTGGGAAAAAGGCAGTGCTTCACTTTAAGTACATTTTCGCTTTACATACATGCTCCGGTCCCATTGCGTACGTTAATGCGGGTATACCTGTATGTATATTATTTACAGAGATGTCTTCTGAAGTGCCGTCTGTGTTTACTTGGAAAGTTGGATAACTGACTTAGGGGGAGATCCTCAGAATTTTTACCTAATGATGTGATGTTCACGAAATAGGGAAGGGCCGTTATTTTTCTTATTATTAATGGGTATCCTCAACGCTAGTGCAATGCAAACATAACGTCCGTTCGTCAAAGTAGCAGCGCTATTAATGGTGATTTTCATGTCTCAGAGACGCGTTCTCCAATACCCCGCACATGTGCATCGGTAAAAACTTTACGGTGCGTTAAGGCAGCGCTATTAACGGAGATTTTCATATGCCTTACCAAAAGCTAATGCAAATCTTGTTATAATATTGAGAAATTGATTATTTTTACACTTATTAACTTTTTCACTTAATCATACGGTATATAATGTAATAATGATTGTATAAAATATGGGTGTACAATAGAAAGCTGCAACAATACAACTTTCTATTGGTGGTCAGAAGGCACAAAAATAATAACACATATCTCGGGAAACGAGGGTCGAGGAGTAACTGGAGGTTAGGGGACCACAGATCAGCTGCAAGGGACTCCCCGGCTTAGGTAATAACAAAAAGATTTTAAAAAAAATAATAATTTAGAGGGGATGGCTGCTGTAAACTTTCCAGTGTAACCAATCAAAACAAAACGGTTAGTTGAACAGGAGACACAACACATGGAGGTTCCATTCAGCAGCACAGCGGCTTCACATGAATAACCATACATACAGTACTGTATATGTTTGACAATGTTATTATTCATTGATAGGGCTTAAAATGAGAACAAAACATGTACATTAAAGCTGCAGTTCAGTCAATATCCTGCATGTTTGTTTTTTTTAATAAATCAGTTCTGTAGTAAGAAAAAATACTTTTAGCATTTTCTGTTTTTAAAAAAACAACTTTGAAAGACCAATTTTCTTGTATTCTATTTTAACAGCCATTTGCTAAGGCACTGCCCCTTCATGTCCTGTCACAAGCCCTGGCACACCCCTTTGTCAGCCCTGCCCTCCCTCTAGCACTTGTCAATGCAGGAATGCTCATGAATATTCATGAGCTTCCACTGCCAGTCAAGCAGATTATAAACAAATGCCAGCTTTTAATATGTCACCAAATTTCGACCTATCAATACATGGAGAACGAATTGAGCTGCAGCTATACAGTTCTTTAGGTAATTAGAGATTGCCCACATAAAACTATTGAAGTAAAAAAATAAATGTACAAAAAAAAAAAAAAAAGACTGAACTGCAGCTTTAATGACATTATTACAGGAAAATGCAGCACTATCCTGTATAAATGAGCAAAAAGGGACTTCATTTGTCTAAGACCTTCAGTATAAGGGCTCGCCCAGGGTGGTGCTGAGCAGGCGGCGCGCTCACGCTAGACAAGTTGCGACAATGCACGTGGCCTGCTGAGCGAGCAAATTTGAATTTGCCGCTCGCAAGCGCGTCACGTGAGTCATTGGGCGAACCAGCTCCGTGGCATAGAGGCCGCACCCCCAGACGCGCGCGCACATAGCCGGCCAGAAAAAGCACGGCCGAGCAGGGCGCAGTGCCGGAGCGCCAGCGCGCCTCTACCCTGGACCAGGCCTTAGTATTTTTACTTGTTTACTTGTTAATACCATGTACCTGCCAGCAGGAGCTGCAGCACTTTGCTTTCAATACTTTACAGCCTGGTATAGTAATAAACCCATTTGCGTTGTACATTTGACTTGCTGTACGTTATGTACAATTATATCTAAAAAAGCTAGCAAGGTAGCAAACACTGATACCACGTGTACGTTTGTGTTAATTGAAATGTTTATTAAGGAGTCTCTTATTGGCAGCTGTTTCCCCTTTTTCCAGATTCAGTAATACATTAAAACTAATATTACATTTTTTTTCTTTAACTGTGTCGGACCTGTGTACAATGTGTACATTGTGTCACAAATGGCATTTCTGGCATACATTTTTTTTCTTCAATGAGCGTTTGGTGCACAGATGTGAATGGTTTGTACTAAAAGAAATAGTATCTGTTCGCCCCGCCCCAAAAATTATAGCGTAAATCAGTCATGCACCAAGTTTAGCCTTGCGTGAACCCTAAAAAGTCAGTTTGCATTGTTAGCGCAAAATTGAGTTACTACGTACACAGTATCAACCAAAAAATTATTTTCCACTGCACTGATATTTCATTATATACTGCCAGTTCAGAAAACGTATTATTTTCCCCGGTATGGCAATTATAAATAATATTACACTAATAATTGGGTAGTTATAAATAAAAAAAATAATATAATTCTGCTTTAATTTAAATTGTATCAGGTATTCATCATTACGCAATGCGTCAGACTTCATTACAAATAACACACTATGGGGCCTATGCAGAGAGCAGCGCTATTTCGAAATTTGCCATTTTTTGGAGAAAATCGCGCAGAAAACAGCAGAAAATGGCGAGTTCCGAAAAACGCGCCAATTTTTCTTTTCTATTTGTAAAACTCGCCTCGCGGCTGGCGAGAACCTCAATCTCGCCAGTTTAAAAAATATCCTAATGCAGAGAGGCGCGAACGGCATCTAGCGGCTGTTCGCGCCAATAAAATGGCGCGATTGTCTCCTTTTTGCCTCGCCAGAAAAAATTGGCAAGAAGCTGCCGCTCGCGGCCATTGCAAAGGGAAAAAAAAGGCGCGAATTTGTTTTTACACGTTTCTGAAGCGCGCATCTCGCCAATTTAAACTCGCCACACGCATCCATGTTAAACATAGCAGAATTCGCACTTTTCTGCATATGGAGAATAAAACTCTCCAAAAAAGCTACTTTTTAATAAATTCGCCAATTTTAAAATTCGCTGCTCTCTGCATAGGCCCCTATGGGTGATATGTATGAATTGGCAGTGTATTCAGTGTTTGGCCAGGTGTACTAAACCACTCAGGAAGTTTTGCTCATGACCCTTGGATTCCTTCATACCCTTCCCAAACCATGGGGCCGTCTCACCCATCACCTAATAATACAACGGCACCCATTTTGGATGAAAACGGCCACCGCTTTTATTAAACAATCCTTGCCAGCAATTTAGCACATTGACATAATAACATATTTAATGTAATGCGTAATCCATATGCCAACCACCGACTTTACTGCCAAGTGGGCACGTTAACCATAATAACACCAACGTTAGAGCAATGCACGCTGTAACCTAATGTGTTACTACTCCCTTCCCAGGCTCCACCGGGGCCAAACCACATCTCCAGTCCTTCGTGTTTCACTGACAAGGAAACCCGCCACTGTGACATATAATCCAACAATAACATAATATGGAACTACAATATATATAATTATTATTTTCTGCATTATTAATAAAGGGAGGGAGGGAAACTTTTCTCAAGATTTTTTCTAAATGGTTGCTCTAACTGTTCTTTCCTGAGCCTAACTAAGCTGTTGGGGTCAGATTCCTGATTTGTTTTTTAATCAGAGGGTGCAACGAAACACCCTTTGATGAACTAAAAAATAGGGTGAGGTTGTGCATTGTTTTCTTGACTTTGATCATGTGATTACATACTAGAAGCACACCTGCAATGCTTATGGCATTTAAACGTGCTAAGCATAGGGTTGAGAGAGTTTTCTGGAATGACATTCTGTGAATAATAAGGGGGGGGGGGGGAGATAAAGACAAAAGGTAATTTTGGACTGCATCTCATTTAGCCATGGAGAACTCTTCATTTTCAGTGAGTGCCACCTGATGTAAAATATTATAAAGTATAGTCAGTAAAGTGATAGTCAGTAAAGTGATAGTCAGTAAAGTGATTTTAAGGTATTGACACAGTTGTTTTCAAACTTGATGCAGTCTTAACACATCTTGTGCATGTAGGGTTGCCAGGTGGCTGCTCCAAAAATACTGGACGCAATGGTGAAAGGTGCAACACGCTCGTGACATACGTGCGCACACACACACATACACATACACACATACACGCACACTCCTCTCACCTCTCTCCGCTCCATGCTATTTCGTCCTCTCCTTGGCCCCCGCCCCAGGCTCCTGATACCTACTCCTGATTGGCTGCTGCTGGGTAATGCAGCCATTCAGGATGGAGGAAGCTGCACAGTCCCCTAGCAATAGATCTCCTCTCTCCCTGCTCGCGGAAATCCCACAGGCCCACCCAGCCGGTCAGGTCACAATGTCCAGAGTGATAATACCGGACATATACATGTCCAGTATTACCTCTAATTTTTTACTTGACAGAGTGTCCAAATACAGGACAGTCCGGTTCAATACTGGACACCTGGTAAACCTAGGTACATGGTAGTAACCTCCAGCATGATAGCAACTCGGTCAAATCTCCCTCATTTGAGGTCTTCTACATTGAAACATAGTCAACTGCAACACCCATGAACCACTAGGACTTTTATGGATTGCAACTCATTGAGGTACAAAATAGTCCATTATTAAACATACGCAGACGTGAACAGTTTTGTGTCTCAATTTCTCTAGTATTGTGATCTTTCAGCCAGTAGTAAGTAGCATCTGCTGCACCTTGATCTATATCAGCAATAGACAGCTTGGGATATAGCAAATCCTGAGCCCCCTTGGTTAATGTTTTTCTTCTGCACAGTGATAAAGAAAAAATTTTCCCAGCTGCTAATGACTATTTCCCGTTCTGACTCTTTTCCAGTTAATGAGCAACTTTAAGTCCCTGCTGCTGCCACTGCTTCTCCCACAGCTGCAGAGGTGAAGCAGTCTGCACTCCCCGGGAGAACATGGCTTTCTGGACACAGCTCGGGCTGCTTCTTTGGAAGAACTTCACCTACAGAAGGAGACAGACAGTAAGTTTCTCTTTCTCTGAATGAGTTCTAACCTGTCTTTTGTGGGATCAGGCTCGTGAGCTTTGTTACTTGTGACTTAAAAACAGAGTTTCAACAATGGGAATGTGTTCCAATTGGATTGTGCACTGTATTTCTTAATGCATTATTAGCATTAATACAATGAATCTATAGAGCATAACGAATATATATTGAAAAAATGGAATATATACATGGTGCTTCCACCTGATATATAGAGGCTTTGCAGTGGAAATGTTGTATTCCATGGACATCCAGTACCACTAGAGTAAGTTATGTATATGTATGTGTACAGAAGGAATAGCAATAGGCACACTTACTCATACAGTAACAATGTAACAATATAATGGTGTGCGCACATATCTTAACAACAAACTATAAAATAATTATATATCACTCAAATTACCAGGAGTTGATACAGCACAACTGGATAAGGTGAATTAAAAATGTGTGTTAAAGTTGCAGGGTTGTATACAGTTGTGCTGCATCAATTCTTCTAAACCAGTGGTTTGGGTGATATATATATATAAAATAAAAATATATGTGTATATATATATATATACGTGCACAAGGAGGGGTCTAGAAATGTCACCGGTCCACCACGAGAGGACACTCGTTCACTGCGGGGACAGTCACTGAAAAGTTTGTGGCTGCTGCAGAATGTCTTCAGAAGCAACGCTGTCAATCACTGCTCTGCTGCCTGAAGTTGCGCCCCATAATGCCTTGCTCGCATGTATATATATATATATTGTCCCGCGAACCCGGAAGTAGCCCGGTCTCGCTCCGTGCGACGTTGTGCTCCAGCCCAGCATACGTCAGCACGCACATAGAGATACCCAACACACATTAAAAAACGTTCAAAAAAATTATTTGATTAGCAATAACTAATGGACAATAGACACACGAATATATCCTATTCCAAGTTAAACCACCAAACTGAAGATAGAAATGTAGCCATATTACATCCACAGATACATTAAATCTAATTTAAAAAAAAAACAATCCATAATTCTTGAGGATTGATACCTCTGGCACACGAAAAACTGTTACAAGTACTGTACATTGACAGAAAAATGTTTCTGATCCATAGTTCTCTTAAACTGAGATTATAGTAGGGCGCGTGCGAGACGCCTATCGCTCGAGCGACCCCTGTACTGAGGTCTGAGGCGTTGCGGACGCGTCACAAGGCTGGTTTGCTCTCATTGGCTGAACCGCTCACATGACGCGGCCGTCGCGCGAAAAGACAAAATCATTTGTCTTTTTAAAAATCTCGCTCTGTATCAGTCGCGCGGTCGCACGCTCTAGTGTGGCCTCATAGAGAAGAGGTCTGTTGTCTGCGCCGCACGACCACTGTAATCTCAGCCATAGATGCAAAAACAGTGTACATTTTAAATGAATAGCCATATAAATTGATACCTATTTCCTATCGTGTCAATTTGGACAAAATGTTGCTTTTGTGATGAGTTGAATAGGTCAGCTTTGCAGAATGAGAGCACACTTATTTCCAAGCCAAAGTGTTATCTGTATCTGCCATGATACCTTCAACTTGGAACCTTGTGTGATAACAGGACTGCTTACTCAGCAAATACATGATAATGCAGTTAAGTGACTTAAATGCAATGTTACACAACAAAATCAGTTGGCTCAACATGTCCAAAAAATACCATCTCTTCTTAATCAGAAAACATCAAAATATATAGTTGTTTTTTTTACATTTATTTTTTAAGTACCAAGAGATCTCCAACAATGCAAATTATCATGGCCCAGCGTGTTTCTTCCTATGGGCTTTTTCAAGGGCTCTTGCAATATTACTTTTATCTTTTAATGTGTTCATCCAGTTTTCATGACTTTTACCAAAAGCCCTTGAAATGGTTGATGTTTGGTGTGAAAATGAACCCTTCATTCCATTGGCAACATTATTTTTGTGATATTGTACTGTACAAACAATTTAATCCATCTTCAACCATTAGCAAGGTCTTGCTTGAAGCAGTCACAACTTGCTAATATTCTACTAAGGTTCAAATATATTGAAAAATAAAAGGCTTCACAAACCTTGTGTTAAAATGAAACCAACCACTGCCAGCCAATGCTTGTTTGTTGTTCCTAAAGTTGCCATTGGTATTGGTTGTGAAAGTATCAGTATAGAAGTACTGTATAGTTAGATTAATATACTGTCATTTTAGGTTACATAGTGTGACTTGCAGTGGAAGGAGCACAGAGGTAGATCCTACAACACTTCCTGTGAAAGGCTTGTCCTATCAGTAGAAAACCACCCTCTTATTATTATTAAAATAGGTTATAAAGTCAATGAGTTTAGGGGGTTCTGGACCACAAATTGTAATTTAACACTTTAATTTGCAAAGAGACATGCATTGTATAGACCTGCTTGGCAATGTCTCAAGCCACTCTGGCAGTGAATAATGCCATACTCTAGCTTTAGTACTGTAGGAGATATCTCTGCCGCTATTGAGGATAGGGGTAGCTTCGGCTGCACGGAATGAAACTTATAGTACTTATGAGCAGTGAGACTCGACAGATCTAGGTCAACATGCCATCAGTCTTCTAGCTCAATGCAGGGCATTTCCCTCCAGGATACATTGTCCCATTGAAATGTTACTGCTCTACATAATGCTTTATCCCACAGAAAGGCAGACGCATTAGAGCTTCTATTTCATTCAATTGTAAACACTGATGAGGTAATTGTACAAGTTTATACTACTGTACAGTATGTACGTTTATACATTCTCAGCTACAGCGGAGTGGGAACTGTCCTTGCCGTTTAGGTAATTGCTTAAGAGCCTTCTGGAAATAAAGGGGTTAATAGTTATACACCTGTAATGAATGCAAAATGAAAAGAAAAAAAAACAGAGTAGGACTCACTGAAAAGGAATCCTGCCCTTGCTTCCACCATTATTTTTATTGGCCCTCTCATAGGGCTAGAGGGTAAATAACACTTGATTGACAAGGACCCCCTCATTAAGAGGGTCCAATTAAAAGTAATTTCTCCTTACGTTGCAAAGAAACCAAGACAGCCAAATGTTTGCCTTAAGTACATTTATTTGCGGACAATAATTACATTGTTGAATTGTTTTCAAAATGTTGATTTTTGCCAACTATACGGACCTCAGTACCCTTAAGTGCTAGTGTATGGATTAGGAATCCCTTGAGATTCATCCAGTAACCCTGTAAGAATTGTAAGCAGCGTCACAGACACAATATGAACATGTCTGATACCTCCAGAACACTGCAGTGTTTCCCATAAAGGCAGACTCATTGTATAATAGTTAATAATATTAGTGCCACACTAATCCCATAAGTATATCCCCGTCTCTTTCTGGCCTGACGTAAACGCTATTACTAAATCTTGCCATAACCTCCTCTGAAACATTGCAGAGAAAAGCCCCTTCCTCTGGTTCCGAATACTTAAACATTCATTCATGACCTAGTCCCCCACCCCCCCCGCCCCATATTGATTATTGCAACATTCTTTTATCTGGCCTCCCTGCCTCACACCTCCCTCCCTTACAAGCCATTCAATATGCAGCTGTTCGAATGCATCCACTAGCACGCTATGGTGAGACAGTCTGTGATATTCTGTGTTATTACTGCCATTTAATCCTATCCTATGGAAAATGTGTGCTATTCTGTGTTAGAAGCAGATGCAATAACCGTGACTACCTCCGTTCTTAATGCATGACTCCAGGACAGAATAGAGATAAAGCCACATTTAACCAACTATATTATTAAAATGTTTGATAAATATAATAAGCTGCAAATCAAATGTTGGATAAATATCACAAGTGAAATCACTGATGAACAAATATCACGTCTTAAAAACCAAAGTGGAGGGATGTCATCATAGAAAAAAACGATTTTATTTTTTGAGTAATGCTTAAGCAAAGCTGAGAGAGATCAATAAGTGACACCATTGTCTGCAAAGAAAAGCCGTCCTCAAGTTTTGATATGATGCATTATTTATACATTTAGACATGAAAAAAATAAGTTCGCCTTGTGCCAGACATAAATTAGCTAAAGGAGAAAAGCATTGTCAGATGGAGACACTGCCCCAGACAGCATCTCATTTACAATTCCATTGATTTAATATCTTGAGACATAGGGGGTGGACTGTAGAAATGCCATGTAATGTGTCAGTTCTGTATATTTGTATACAGTATATATATATATATATATATATATATATATATATATATATATATATATATATATATATATATATATATATATTATATATATATATATATAAAATAGTCATTTGTGGTATGCCATAAAAATCACAAACAAAAACTCATTTGATTGATGCTGACATCCGCAGCATATACTTTAGATAGAGAAGGACATTCGACCCTATCAAAATTAGAATGTTTGGGTTCCATGGATCCATCAGGAGCCGAAGAAATTGAACACATTCAAATTTTGATTGAGTGGAGGGCCCTTCATATGTATGCTATAGTAAGATAGATAGATAATTGTATATCTATAGTAAGATATAACATATAAAAATATTACTTGTGAATGCATTCACGTCTTAGACAGGTCTGCAACTCTGCTTTTCACCATTATCACCTAGCATACAGTGCTTCCACTGCAGCAAGGGATTCTGGGAAATGACATTGAAATGAGCACACAGTGCCACCTTTTGTCTCAAGTCCACAGTGTGTATATATATATATATATATATATATATATATATATATATATATATATATATACATATATATACATATATATATATATATATATATAAAAAAGCTTTTTATGCATATTGTAGGTTTAAATGAAAGCCTGCAATCTACGTAGAATGCATATGGTGTTCACACCACACATGTTTACATGGTTCCTTCACTGCTCTCACATATAGAGGGAGAAGCAGCAATGTAATGGTAGACTAACAGCTCAGACCCAGATCACGCAGAGCCAGGATGGCCAGCCATGCCTGAAAGGAACAAACGTATGTTGCTGAGATTCAAGACATTTTGTGGTGGGTTTTCCTCAGTGTCTAGGAGACCTTAACCAAGAATAAGCAAAAGCAACAAAAAGGCCTCAAGGGCATTTGGCAAGAACTCTGCATTACAAGAAGGGTTTTATTTTTCCAGAAATGTCCCCTAGAAAGATCAGACTAGCTCAGTTAACCTTTGCATGGGGCGGGATGCAGTTCTTGGAACTAAATAAAAAGTGGGGACCCCACTGACTGAAATCATTTATGCAGTTTTTCTTTAGTGTCTCTAACCCCTCCCCTAAAGCTTAACTCCTTCTGTGCTGAGTCAGGCATTACATATCCCGACGCTGCTGTTACCAAGGGACCAATGGCTTTCTTTAATAACAGAGAAAAATATTAAACTGTGATATATATTTTTTTTTAATCTTCCCAGTTTCAACTGCTGATTGAAATCGCTTGGCCTCTCTTCATCTTCTTCATTCTGATCTCCGTGCGACTTTCTTATCCACCCTACGAGCAACACGAATGTAAGTATCTGAGATGTTAGGTGCATACCACATAGAGATCACCTCACTTTACCCACACGGGTAGTATGTAAAATGATAGTCTCTTGAGTAACTGCCCTCTGGGTCCAAGGAAGTGTATATATGTATAATTGTATTTATATAGCTCCAGCCTTGTACACTGCGTGTGTCAGCGGTGAGAGCTCTGAGCTGCGGGTCCGCCTGTGAGGGCCTGTTCTATACTACTATATTCCCAATGGACTTTACTTAGAGAACCCAGGCAAGTTTACTACGTAAGTGTAGTGACGCTGCTTCATACTATACAGGCATACCCCGGTTTAAGGACACTCACTTTAAGTACACTCGCGAGTAAGGACATATCGTCCAATAAGCAAACGGCAGCTCGCGCATGCGCCTGTCAGCACATCCTGAACAGCAATACCAGCTTCCTACCTGTACCGAAGCTGTGCGCATGCGGGGAGACTATAGAGCTTGTTACAAGTGCGTTATTTACATCAGTTATGCACGTATATGACGATTGCTGTACAGTACATGCATCGAGAAGTGGAGAAAAGGGAGTGCTTCACTTTAAGTACATTTTCGCTTTACATATATGCTCCGGTCCCATTGCGTACGTTAATGCGGGGTACGCCTGTATATATATATATATGTGAAATATCATACAAAATCACAATGTTTAAATGAAGGAAAGCACCGTTCAGGAGCACCCGATTTCTAATGTTTGTGCAGATCCTTTAACAGATGCTAGTGCCATAGAGAATATTTATCACATTGCTCGTTCTGTTTTAGTCTCCTCTATAGAAATGATACAGTCTGGCATCTACAGTATTATGACTTGTGGTTCAAATTAATTTCTTCCTTAGGGAGAAACCAAAACAAATGTCATACTCGGACTCATATAATAAACAATACGAGTTTGTGATAAGGAAAGTGGAGAATCGCTAGACATCACAAAGCGTTTTTAAGGCAACATCATCAACAATGTAGCAAAAAATATCTATTCAAATATGGTGTTGTAGTTTAGCCTATAATCATAGCAGAGGACATCACATTTTGTAAATGGGTCTGCAAAGAAAATAGGAATATATGATTGCTAATTAGTGATCATCAGTATATTTGTCTATACTATTGCATAATAATTCACTTTGTACTTCGCTTATATAACTTTTTATACTGGCATAGTTATGTAGCTCATCGTCTATTCCAATATAGAATCTGACCCTGTAACTCTTGTAAGGAGCACGTGTAGCTCCCGGGGGGAATCCAAACTGCACATGTGGCTCTTTTATAAGCTTGGGTTGTCAACCTCTATGTTGCAACTTCCCTGTCTCACTCCTGTGAGACATTGTTTTCAGTGTTATAGATACACTTGCTGAACTGTAATGTGATGGAAAGTTTAACTTTCCGCAAATATGTGCAAACATGCCTTAGCAAGTTTTTGAGCTTTTGCAGCAATTTGCTGAAAGGATTCGTCAAGAGTAACTTCACATTTTTTTTTTTACTGAATAAAATGAATTGAATATTTTAAAAAGGATCGGATCAAGTATATTGTAAAATATATTTCTGGTATTTGAGATATATATATATATATATATATATATATATATATATATATGTTCTTCAGTATTAGGTGATACCTTTTTATTTGGATTAACAATTTATGTCATAGGACAAGCTTTCGAGAGTTTTCCTCTCTTCTTCAGGTCATGGAGGAAAACTCTCGAAAGCTTGTCCTATGACATAAATTGTTAGTCCAAATAAAAAAGGTATCACCTAAAATAAAAAGGAAAGGTTGTCGGCGGCACTCACAACTGCTAATACACTAAGAAATAAGTGCTTAAATACTGAAAATTATTCATTCTAGACATAAAGATGATAACAGACCAAATGCATATAAGATAGAAAATTTGTGCCCAGTAAAAAAGGGGGTAAATTTGCTGTGATAAACAATCATAAAATACTAATATTAATATAAAAAAAAGTATGCATATCTTTTGACCATGCGGTGCACAAATATAAAACAACTGAAACATGCATAAACAGGAAAAATTTTAATTATGTAAATAAAAAGAAGAAAGCTGTTTCTCTAAAGAATAAACAACATCTTTTTTTAAATTATTTTTAACTTGGAGCGTGCGCTTCTCATTTATATATATAAATATATGACGTGCACGCTCCAAGGTAAAAAATAATTAAAACATTTTTTTCATTTATTCTATAAAATGCAAGTGCTCACTGAGAAAGCAGAATAAAAAACTTTGATGCTTCTATTGCGAGTAATAAAGTCACAGGTGCCAGGTATTTTATATATATATATATATATATATATATATATATATATATATACTGTGTATGTATGTATATATATATATATATATATATATATATATATATATATATATATATATATATATAATGGAATTAAGGCGCTTATTTTTTTTTAATGAATGATCTGTTGTTGCTTTTCCGGTTGGTGCGGATTCTAATTGCATTGTCAGCCCTTCTCTGCACGGTACAGATTGCAGTTTCCTGTTGACTCTGGCACAGAACAGGGATTTCAGAACAGAAAACCTTGAGAGCCTCCCAATCAGAGAGGCCTTATTATCTGCTGCAGCCACATGCAGCGTGCCTCGTACAAGGCTTACTTAACTTTTACTGCTCAGTGTAACCCACTTGTAATACCACCAGCCCCTAGAGCACTCATTTCAAATAGAAATTTGTGTTTGAAAGCCCAGCAGTATGTTATTGCCTATTTAGTGTCTTGCCAAAATGGACACTTTCACAATCAGGTTGTAAAAAGGAAATACAATGTTTGCACATATTAAGGGCATTTTTTACATTTTAATGGAACTTTTCTAATGTTGTGTTACGTTTAGTTCACGTGAAAGGCAGTTACTCTCTTGTTAACAATGTGTTGACTGCGGCCAGTATGTTTTATAGGGGCCTACATTATGTTCAGTGACTGTGGGAAACACTCTCTCTCTTGGTCCTCCTTCTCCAGCATTCTTCTCACCTAGGATGGACCTTTTCAGCTACATCCCAATTTCTGTATACACGGTTGAAATGAGAAAGGCCAAACCAGTTATTATACTACATCCCATTCTTTTCTAGCTGTGGACACACACAATTAGTAGACCGTCAACTTTTAAAGCTTCTCCATATAATTTCTTCTTCTACTTCACTCACATGAAACCTCTATAGTATGATCACAGGGCGACTGGGGCAAATAAAAACGTTATGCATCTTGTTTTGTAATGCAATTGAGGCTATTCAGTTTGTACAACTCCAGTAAGGGTTTATCAGTTGCCCCAGTCACTGTGACCTGTGTGATCAGCTGTTATCTGCTGTTTGCACAGTAAAAACAATATTGCTCAATGAACATCTGCATGTCTCGTGTTAGCCCACGCCGAGCTATGAAGTAGGATCACTGCTTTTCTAGCGTTTATTTCCTATTTGCTTTACTAATAAACCATGTTGTGGCAAACAGCAGTAGGCGATTCTACTTGGGTCGCTTTCAAATTCTGTTAAATCAGATTCATTCTGTTTGAATCAGGGGAACCTGGTTCAGTTCCCAGTGTCAGATCCAGGTGACTTTGGAAAAGTCATTTTATCTCCCTGTGCCCCAGGCACCAAAAACATAGATTGTAAGCTCTTCTGGGCAGGGACTGTGTCGTTAAAATTGCTATGTGCTGCACACTGCGCACTATACTGTAATTGTGAAGCCACATTGGGAGAAAAGCACTATATGAAATAAAGTTACTGTAAATGAAAGATTATATACATATATATTTTTTAAAAAATGGGTTAAAGTCCATCCATATCCCATCCATGTTGGGCCAAGTCTACCTCTTCTTTGAGGAAAATAAGATAATTCTTAGACTAACGCACATTGTTCAAAGATGGAGCGATATCCAGCATTTTGCTTCCAAACCTCCCTGGGAAAGGTTGGTTGTCCAGTATGTCCTTAGATTTCACTTGGGGGAATATCAAGTCAAAAGTGGTGCAGTTCTAGGCCAAAAGACTGCACTACAGTCTGTAATAAAGAAACAACATTGAATTGAAACCAATAGGATTTTTTCTTTGATCCATCTGGAGTAATGTTTTTGCACCAGAATTGCCCCACTTTTGCCGTGATACAAATGTGTATCCTATTTAGCAGCCCTATTTTTTCCTTCCTCTGACTGAGATTGAACTCGGCCATCCCCTCTACTGCGAGGTTCAACACTACAGCTCCGTGGGCAACAAGTAACAACATTCAGTATGGTCCAGGCCCTGCCATTAGCTAGAAGGTTAAAGCAAATACTGGAACTTCTTTCAGGGAGCTTTTCTTGCTTGTTCTCAGCCATTGTGTTTTCACTGATGCAAGTTTCCCAGTGGGGTTGCACATGAACTTGCTGTCTTTTCCCAACAAGACAACACTTTCTGTTCCACCTCTGTGTCCTTCCAGCTGGTTGTTTAGTTGGCCACTTACCAGAGTTGCAGAAATAAATGGGGGGGTGGTGGGGGAACAAAAAAAAAGAACGAAACAGCACGCTGCTTTTAAAACCTCAAATCACATCCACATCGGTGTTGCAACTCAGAAGGGGGCTGTTCACACGTCAGTTCTGTTCTGTTTCACTCGCTTCCCATGCCAGGTCTTCCCGGCAGGACATTTATTAACCGCCTGACTGCCAGAAATTACGGCAGAGCTCTGCGAAACAGCAGTGGACCGCCCCCGTCAATTAATTGTAACCAGGGACGGCACTTTTTCATCCCTACAACTCGTTTCATTGTGAAATAGTTTGGTGGTCATCTGTTCTCATGTGCTGTCTTCCGAAGCTCGAACCATTTGTATTCTTCCTGATAGATCACTTGGTGCATATAGTATAGATTCCTGGCCTGAATTGGAAAAGCTTTAAACATGAGCCGAACACAGGCGTGGGCAACTCCAGTCCTCAAGGGCCACCAACAGGTCAGGTTTTCAGGATTTCCCTGCTTCAGCACAGGTGGCTCAGTCATAATGACTGCACCCCCTGTGCTGAAGCAGGGATATCCTGAAAACCTGACCTGTTGTTGGTGGCCCTTGAGTGCTCCAATGTATAAATCCAATTTTTAGATAATGTGCAGTGTACGCGTCACCTCTCTCCCACATGTTGTCTGTGGCACATGTACAGTATGTAAATGATATGCAGGCATAAGCTTATAGGGTTCCATGTTAAAATGGATAAGAAGTAAAGAGTGACACACTGTCATTACCCAGAATCCCTGGCTGCAGTGCTTCCACTACGTTTGCTAAGAGATAATGGGGAAAGACAGGGTTGCCGACCTATCTAAGACATGGAAATTCACCACAAGTGGTATTTTTATTAAATGATATGCAACATTTCAACCATGCCGCACTTTTGTGTGCCATAAATGCATCAGAATTGGCCTTCAAGTTTTTCTTGGTGCAATTGACGGATGGATGCAAGTGACGGCAACAATTCCTAATGCATTCACATGTCTGTATGGGTCAGCACCGAAACATTGGATCTCTGTGACTTTTTGTAGTCATCAAATGACTTTTTTTGCCTTAACTTTCTTGCACCTTCTTTTGGTGCACGGCTACCCCCTTTTGCCATTCATGCCAGTACCCTGACTAGGTGTCCTGCCTGTAGCACCCATGTCTTTCATTGCTTTTGATTCATGTCCCCTTGGACTAGGGGCATCCCAAGTTGCATGTTCTTGATTCCACCAAATGTAAGAACATGAATACTTACATACCATCATAAAGTATGGTGCTAATGATTTTAGGTGATAGATTTTTTTGACACAGTGCACTCTTTCAATTGGGTTTTAAAAACCGATTCTTTATACATAGCCCCCTGCGAGTTATTCAGCATGTGTTAGCAGTTATTCATACTGGCAAACATATTTGCAAGAGGTGGATCGCCTATAGGCCAACATGTATTGATAAACCAATTAGGAAGGCTTGTGTGTACACAGAATGATAGAGCATAATTACATTCCCATTTCTTGGAATCCTCTCATTCATGCCTTGTTATGTAACTAATGTTTAAACATATTTTCAGAAGGCCCGTTATGTAAATGCAAGTCTTTTACTGCTTCAAAGTCCTGCAGCACATTGCATAGTAATGAGTCCCAGGCCCCTCCAGCTGTTTCCATTAAGCGAGTTAACATTGCTAAGTCACTCTCACAAGTATTGCCTGTGCTATGGATCTTTCTCCCAGCTATTTTTTTTCTTCTGCAAACGGAGAATTTTGGTGATCATCACATTTTTGTGTCAGTATTCACATATATATATTTCCACCCCACAGGTCATTTTCCAAACAAAGCTATGCCTTCTGCAGGAACTCTGCCGTGGGTACAGGGCATTATCTGCAACTCCAACAACCCATGCTT
Source organism: Ascaphus truei (assembly GCF_040206685.1). Lineage (NCBI taxonomy): Eukaryota > Metazoa > Chordata > Amphibia > Anura > Ascaphidae > Ascaphus > Ascaphus truei. The sequence goes on from NC_134483.1 coordinate 127,516,080, forward strand.
CCGCTACCCGACACCGGGAGAGTCGCCGGGAGTGATCGGAAACTTCAATGGATCCATGTAGGTTGAAGCCCTTATTATTATTGTTGTTTATTTAGAGAGCATCAACATAATGCACTTGATACAGTTGGGGTACACTAGTTACATCAACTAGAATGACACCCAAATAAGAACAAACGGATGCAAACCGATACAAATGGTTCTGAGGACCTTGCGCATCAGAGCTTACATTCTAGAGGGAATAAGGGGCACAGTTAAAACAAAAGGTATAAGTAGATGCTTGTTGTGAGACTGAGTACAGTATGCCTCTGGATAGACTTTACCATCATTATTGTTAGTATACTATTACTTCTACTACTCCAAGATATTCCACAGAAAAGTGGATTGCAGTCAGGGACAATACATAGTCACAAACAAACCCAGTAGTAAGAAAGTCCTTTTATAACAGAACTTACAGTCTAACTCTGTGATGTGCAACCAAGTTGACATGACTGTTTAGCCACACATCTTTATAGAAGGAGGAACGGAGATAGATTAGAAAAATAATAATTACAATTTTAATGAGAAAATGTAACAAGAGCATGTGAATTCTAAGTAAAATAGATATAAAAAAGACAAATCAAGTTAATTCTGACGAGGCCATGGCATGAACGGTTAATATACAACAGTAGGTGTAACAGTTAATAGCCATCTTATTATAACCCATTTTATTAACGTTGTTGGTTGTGTTTCCTCATCTGCAGAGTGTCACGTCTAGTCTCCGATGCAAGGGATTTGCTGCTGTACAGCCAGAGGGACACCAGTATGGAGGACATGCACAAGTTCCTTGGGACAGTGCATCGATTCCAGGGTCCAGGTAAATCAACTTTGAAGGCTGCACTGCAGCAGTTGCGTCACGTCTGTGTTGCTCTTAATTTTGCCATCATTGTTCTCAACCAATGCTAAGAAATCACCGTTATAAGTTCTTCCACTCGGTAATAGCTTTTTTATATGTGTTTTACTTTGTATTAGTTACAGTAAGCAGATATGAAGCCCCTTTTTAAGATATCTCTAAATGCTCTTCTTCTGCTTTCTTCTCTCTCCCTTTGACTTCTACGGCCAGGATTATTGGATATACCGTGCGGTCAGTAATTGTATGCCTAGAAAGCACCGTTCTTCTAAACAAGGGTCACAGGTGTTCCTGTTAAACTGACATTAACGCTGCTTGCTAAGTATTGGCTTTAACAGGTGCCGCACGGATATGAGCTGTATTAGAAAACAGAAAGCAGAGTGTTTGTGAAACATGCTGATTGCGGTTTGTGGATTGAAGTTACAGTAGTTATAGGGAACTTTTTTAGCCCAGGCTGTACTGACAACTGGTGTTATGAATTAATACAGTTACATTGATATAACTGGCTGTAATGATTTGTGCGTTCCTGCTGGGTTACTTAAAAAACATTATCCAAACTGAGGTAAAGTTATTATAAAAGTAATTTAGAGGCATGTACAGCTATGACTATGTTTCCCCCACCCCCTGAGAGATTCCCTGGCTACCAGGTGTGTGGTAGCATATCTGTTGGCTCACAGAAAAGCTGAGATCCCGCTGATGCTGTTGGGGAAACAGGACAGGCTTTAGGGGTGATAGCTGATTCTCTCTCACTTTGGTGTCAGCGCCTCCATCTATCGCAGGCTCCAGGAGTGCTGGAAGCAGCCCCAGCGGAAGAACTCTCTCATACTCCCCCAGACAGACTGCAAGCCCAGGCAGGATATATTTGATAACAGGAACATATTTGTGTGTGAGCAAGTTGTTATTTTTTCTGAATATACTCAAAACAGTTAAGAAGCATTGATCTGAACCCCTGGGGAAACTCTCTATGGGGGCTATTTAAAACAGTGAAAATTGAGCAAAATCTTTGAAAACCAGGGCACTGTCCTAGATGACCTTCTGTTTCTGCCTATCAGCATTTATAAAGCTTGTTCTGATGAGTTTCCCCCCCTGTTTACCCGTGTTGCCCGAGCTAAGGCTAATTGAATCATTAAGTTATTTACTAAAGGAAATATGGGAGATTTTATGGGTTTATTCACTATATTGCCAGCTGCATCAATTAAAAGTGCAGAATTGTAAATCCCGAGAGAGAGACAGAGAAAGAGTGTGTTTGTGTAAAAGGCAACAAGAACCCTCCACTGTATAGCATATAGCAAATAAAAAGATCACTTGTGTTCACATTCAAGACTTAGACAGGTCTGCAACCCTGCATCTCACCATTTTCACCTAGCATACAGTGCTTCCACTGCACAGCTGTGTTAACAGTGAGCATGAACTTGTGAGGGTTCCATGTAAAAATGGATTTCAGGAAAAATGTGGCACCGTGTGCTCATTTGCATGTAATTTCCCAGAATCCTTTGCTGCAGTGGAAGCACTGTGTGCTAGGTGATAATGGTGAAAGGCAGGGTTGTGAATGTGCTCACAAGTGATCTTTTTATTTGCTCTATATATATATATTTTTTTTTTTTACATACATATACAGTATATACCATATATATACCATATATACCATATATACCATAGCCAGTAAACCCACCCACAGACAGCTGTTTCGACCCAGCTGTCTGTGGGTGGGTTTACTGGCTATGCATCTTAACCCTGGCTGTGCTTAAAGCTGTGACCATGCAGCAAGCTTAAGCCTATAGGGAACCATGTTTAAAATGGTTTTGAAGCAAAAAGTAGCACTGTGTGCTCATTTGCATGTCATTTCCCAGAATCCCTTGCTGCAGTGGAAGTGTTGTGTGCTGGGTGATAATGGTGAAAGGTGGGGTTGCAGACCTGCCTAAGACATGCAAATGAGCATACAGTTATATTTCCATTTGCTATATATATATATATATATATATATATATATATATATATATATATATATATATATATATATATATATATATTCTGTTTGATTTACTAACATTGACAACGCAACCTATTTAATAATATGCCTTGTGCTCTCACTACATTTATTATCATTATATGTCACAAAATACATTTAAGTCTGCATTTACTAGTCTATTTGTAAATGTGATACACGCACAATGCATTTTCCTATTTACTACAACACATGCCTTGGCACAAGTTGTGAATGCTAAAACTGCCCCTAGGTACATAGCCCCCAATATGTCTGCTATTGGCTCCAGAACTATGCAAGACCAAAAATGATTAAGACAAACATGAATGTGATACAGTATGTCCCTGCATGACTCATGATAAGTGCATTGGTGAAACTTAAGGTCAGTGTTACAATGTGGCATCTTTATCAACAGTTGATAAACATTTTACTGCAATGTGCTGTCCTCACAGTGCACAATCTGTCCAGAGCAAAGGGCGTTGTATGCAAATATTTCACACACTGAAGAGAGCAGATAGGGACTGCGGACATTTGGGAAAAAAATGTTGGTTATAGAATCAACCCACATTATTTTTTAACCCACTTATTTTGTGCCGTAAGAGACTCTTGGAGGTTAGTCTTTAGCTCTAAGAAAGTTGTACCATTTAGTTATTAGAACGTAGTGGCATTTAATAATGTTAACTTAAGTCATTCTGTCTTTACTGTGGATAATTATGTGTGTTGCATAAAGTAAAGAGTGACACACTGCTCATTTGCATGTCATTTCCCAGAATCCCTGGCTGCAGTGGAAGCACTGTTTGCTAAGTGATAGTGGGGAAAGACAGGGTTGCAGACCTGTCTGAAACATGCAGATGTACCCACAAGTGATATATTAATTTGCGGTACACTGTATGATGGAGGGTTTTTGTCACTTTTTTTTTACCCATCATATCTGTGTATTGCATTGAATGTTCAAGAGAAAAAGGTTAAAAAAAAGAGAGAAAAAGAGATACAGGGGAATAGGGGAATAGGTGTGTGCAAAGTTTTTGGCGTGTGACCCCCTGCCAGCAGCCCCAGTGTTGGCGCCCCCCCCCCCCCTGTCGGTTAGAACCCGGCGTCAAATGACGTTGCAGGTCATGTGACGTCACATGACCCCACCGCGTCATTTGATGCCGCGTTGCCAAGGCGCAGCGTCGCCAAAGACCCGGCTGGCAGCAGGCAAGGGACGTTACAGAATCCTCACGCCTCCCCCAGCATTTCATTTAAATGCCTTGGGGAAGGGTGCGGGGCCTCTGTAACCGCCATGCCCTCGCTAGCAAATCTTGCGCCCCCAGTTTGCGCACCCCTGCAGTAGAAGGTATGGCGATCTATTTATCAAAGTCGGCTGGTTTTTAAAGCAGTGACAAAACTGGAACAAAAATATTATCTGACGTATCAGAGCAAAACTGCTTTCAGTTGGATTCGTGAACAATTTTATAACAAGACTGGTTCGTATCAGGGAGGCTTTGATCAATAACATTGCTTATGTTAATTAAACAAATGCCCTACGTTTACCTCCTTCTGAATTCTATGTTATGAGCTAGCACAGGGGAGAGCAAACTTTTACTGCTGCGCCCCCCTGTCTGGCCTTCTCCGGAGCTCACGCCCTCCCTCCTACCTTGCAGCTGCGTTCAAATGACGCTCCGGGGTCATGTTGCCATGGAGACGCATCACAGTGTCTGAATCCCGGTAAGTTTTATTGTTGCAGAGGCCTCATGCAATCACCCGGCATTTAATTTAAATGCTTTGGGGAAGAGAGCGGGACCTCTGCAACTGCCCGCGCCCCCCTCCCCACCCCTCCCCACCCCCCCAAGAAATTTCGCAACCCCCACTTTGCGTACCCCTGGGCTAGCACAAGGGAAAGAATATGCATAGCACGGGCCATGAGAAATGTATGCATGAAATTACCAGTGAGCAATCCATCATGGAATTTGCCTCCAGTTTATCACCAGTTTCAGATTCTGACTTGATTGCTGAATCATAATCCGTCCATCCTCGGTTGGCCCAAAAGTGCCTGATTTATCTTCTCTTATCAGTGTCACGTCGAGGCAACAGCTGATAATATTTAGAGCAGAAGCTCGTAAAAGCCTTCCAAATCTGAGCCGTTGTGGCATGCACTTAATAGCATGGAACGGGCAGCGGTTTGCACGTGTTGCATAAGAATGAATAGGCCTGACCGGCAGCGATACCGAAAGGTGCCCTGAATTCAATGACTCCTGACACGTCTTATGTTTTTGCCAGTAGTCAAAAGAAGCCACATGTTTAGAGCGCACTAGGCTTCTGATGTTCTATTTTGCGGCAAAGTGATGCATCGCATGCCCTGTTACATTAACCCCTTCACCACAGCATGCTTTTTTCATGGCAACATTTGCTGATGATCTGAGCATTGTAAGGACATGTTGGTGCATTGTAATGTGGTCATAATAGCAGAGGCGCTGCATGCATTGAGCAAATCGCTCCCTTCAAATAAGTGACCTGCTCCCATTGCCAATTGGCTGAGTGCGAGAACTCGGGCAACTGTTTACCAAGTCTGCAAAAATGAGAATAATTTCATAAGGTTGACAATGTCCTGTCTCATTGTTCCTTTAATTTGTTTTCTTTATAGTTTACAGTGCAGTCTCAGTCTCTCTCCCTCTCTCCCTCTCTCCCTCTCTCCCTCTCTCCCTCTCTCCCTCTCTCCCTCTCTCCCTCTCTCCCTCTCTCCCTCTCTCCCTCTCTCCCTCTCTCCCTCTCTCCCTCTCTCCCTCTCTCCCTCTCTCTCTCTCTCTCTCTCTCGGCAGGAAATGGCAGTGACTGACGCATAGCTCGAGCTACATCACCAGCAGTTACTCACTCTATTCTTTGCCAGTGCCTCATTGGCTTTGGGCCCATAAAATTAATTTATCTCGTGTCTGGATACAATATTTCAAACATTATTTTTATCTTTCAAGAAAAACAGGTCTCTCTAATAGTTGGCTTTGAAATACTCTTTTTCTGTAGACTTTTGGTTCAAATCCAGCCAGTAAATAAAAGTAACGCGGGTATTGCGTGAACTATTGTGGTACAATTATGGTGAATGGTTCACAGCGTTAAATGTCAGAGGGACATTGTTATTGATAGTAAATGGTCACATTGATTGTACCATTCAATAGAGAGGATAGGGACGTATAAACAGGCTATAGAACTACCTCTTAAAATATATTTCGGGGTTCAGTTTAGGGTCATTAGCTGCAGAAAGAGATATCGCCAGATGAGACCCAAATACTGGGAGGGTATATACTGTACTCACTTTTCGGTCCCAGATGCCACCTCTGCACATGCATACAGAGGATCATGGGGACAATACATTAGTTTGCCGAAGTGATAGATCATTATGGTAGCTGCAGGGATTATCACTAGACACAAAGGACATTAAAGACATCCCACAAGGGATCACAATAGATAGACTTGAGGACTATTCATTAAAGGGGTATGCTTAATTTTATAATAACGTTGCGTATCACTATACAGCTAGAACCTCTAAGACTCTTCCTGTTAGGGAAAATTGAACTAAAGAGATTGAAATCTGCATAGCATTGCACTGGATATCATGTTTTGTGGGTTCTGGTCTGTCCCCCCCCCCCCACACACACACACACACCTATGACTGCATTGGTAACCTTTAGTGGATGAGCAGCTCGCCCATCATACTTGATACTATATAGCAGCCATTATTACACTTGTTGTTACACAATATCATGCTACCTCCGGGACAATGCTTACAGCGATATTTCTTGTGGCACCATTCAAACAAATGGAGTAGTCTGTAACAACATTGACCAGAAGACGTCATAGCACAATCAGCATTATCTCTGCCGAATTGGCAATACCTGTTATTAAAGTAAATGGCAGATATGGCCGATTCGGGCTTGATAGCGCTGATCACGCTTACATGACCATGGTGAGATTTGACATGCAAATCGTGGGATAAACGGTGCAATAACTCCAGCTACATCTGTACATACAGTGCAGGATCCAAAGGAAGTGGCATTGGCACAGCTCTCGAACCCAGGTCTACTGATTCACAGTCTTACCTCATGAGGCATTCATCCCAGACCCATACTATACCCAAAAAGGAAAATAAATGCAGGCTTGTGTATAACTTGGATTACCTAAAACTGAAATGATGTACTTATGCATCCATTGGACAACATATTCACCCCTAAGTAATCTAGTTTCATTTAATTAAATAAGGGACGCTGATAATCCTTAAACTAATAAAGGAACTTGCATGAGTATAGGCTTGGAAAAGTCGTTTTTTTTTCAGACATAAGCAGCTGCTGCTCACATTTCTATATGGTGTTCCTTTGGAATGCTGCTTATGCAACTCTACAGCATAATGTGATATAACTGTATTATCTGGTTTGAAATATGACACGTGGAACAAGCCTGAAAGGAACCAAAGGAATGCAGTAACACACCAGTCCCTGCAGGGTTTTATTTAATACTGATTCTAACAGAACTCTGTAATGGGGGATCTTAAGAGGCAAGTTTAATCTGAATCGGCCATTCTAAAAGGGGATCCTCAACTTTTTGTTTTGTTTGTTTGGAACAAAGTGGTAACGTTATTAGCAGCAGGAATGCAAACATTTGAGCTTTGTTTCCTTTTATTGCGTTATAGTCTGAATTGGAAGGACATGCAGAACATAGCGGTGACACTACAGGGGCTGGTGTATACATATAGAATACACATTCCGGTGAGACACTAAAGAGCACTTACAGAAGTAGAACAAGGTTATAATTTCACAGATTTCTGCATCCACGACAAATAAATAAAAACACATACATTATATTTAGTTTGTTTCTTTATATCTTTGGAATAATAACAATATTTATGATTGTTATGATTATTATTATTATTATTATTGACAGATTATCCTTCCGTATAGGTTGCTTCATCTTTCATTGATGTTCTTGGTGTCTCTATGCTTCCATGTGTCGAGATTTCTGTTCGAGTGTTGGCTTTTTGTGCATCAGCTTGCATTCTGGGGAATGCTAAAAGGAGGAGCAGGGGAGCAGTTACATGATGCACATATGGTTATGAGACGTATCGAACTGTGCACCTTTCTGGTTCCTAACAATCTGCACCAGGTGTAAGAAACTATTTCTAAGATTTGTCATAATAGTGTAATTCGCCCAAACACGCTTTGTATTCTCCACAAAAATGTCTCAATGCATATCTCATATTTTTTCAATTGCATTTTTCAACACTAGCCGTTCTTGCCATGATTTCTGTCTAAATCTTTGTTGTAGGTTGTGTGATACCTTTCAGCAGACCCAAATTAGAGCTCTTTAGAGATTAAATTATAGTGTACTAAGCTTTCTAAACTCAGTTTTTTCTTCATCTGTACACACGTGTTTGTGAGTATACTTGAAGAATTAACCTATGAGGTGTAGAAAGCTCTGTACACTATAGGGGCCCAGATCTTTCAAAACCTCAGGTTTCTTCTTTAATTTTGCAATATGTTCCCCGACGAGTGTTATCAAATATTCCAGTACTGTGACAAATTCAAGATGAAACATTTCAAAGTTCTAGTGACCGGATTGATCCTGGAGAAACGCAGATTCATTTTAGGTTGTAATAGCAGTATTAGAAGTCTTCTTCGCTTAAATTATAATGTACACGACTTTCGAAAACCTCATGGATTTCTTCTTCAAGTGTACTTTAAGAATTTTCAAGTACACAATCATTTCATCTATGAAGAACTGTAATGTTGATCTGCTGAAAGGTATCACAGCATACCACGAATCTGCTCTTCTCCAGGACCAATAAGGCTAATGAGACTTTGAACTGTATACATCTTGCATCTGTCCCAATGCTGTTGATATCACCAGTGGGGAGCATATTGTAACATTTAGTTTTGGGAAACTGACGATTGTGTCATCACCCTTGTATATGAGAGGCTATGACTGCCAGACTACTGACGAATGAAGAAATGTTAGTAAAGATCAAGGACCACTGATAGATAATTACTTTCAGATACATGGAATGATTTTCTTGAGACTGGTTATTCTGAGATTGCAAGATACAAATAATATTGTTTACTTGACAGCACAAGTAAAAGGCTTCTGGAATGGCTCAGCCTCTAGAGCAGATTACAACTCTAAATTGTGCTTTGACTAAATTGACCTACTGTAATTGAGAAGATCTTAAAATGGGAAAGTTTGGGCAGTGATGGTGTTTAATGTGTACTCACTCCAAAAACATTATAACATTAAATGAAAACACCTAGTTTGCTCATTACAAAGTTATAAAATATGCATCTACTCAATAGACAACAAAATAATTTTACCAACAAAGTAAAATGGCAGCTACAAGTATATTTGGATGGCAGTGATATGGAAAGAAAGTAATCAATCTCTGTAGCAATAATAAACATGCAAACACATCCCTGTATTTGACATATTGTAGTATATATACATCATTACATACAGGTTAGGGATATTTAGCATGATGTAAAGAAACGTACAGCAACAATCTGCCATGAACCTTGGCAAGGTGTGTGGATGATTCACTAAAGTCCTTATGGATGATACCATTAGCATTATTAATTATAACCCTTCTAAATACACATTTCTTTCTTTAGATTTTGCCTGTCCAATGCCTTACAAGTGGTTTCGCCTCATTGTAATCATACGATCCAATAGATTGAGAGGTAGGGCTATCCTACTTCTCAAAAGCGGCTACTTTATCATGTGTGCACAGTTTGGGGTATAGCATATTTCTGGCTATGTGGAAAATCCACCATTACATTTTTACACCACATGTGTAAGCCAAAAAAAGACCTGGCTACAATACTGACCATGAACGTATGAAGTGGTTTAAGTATAACATATGATGCCACAGGCATACCACATGGTTTGTGTTATGTGAATCTGTGGTTTATCTCTAGTGGCTGTTTAGTTTTACGGGTGCTTACAAGAAGACGATAGGTGCCATTATATACAGTCTACCTCCCAGTTTGTGCTTCAAGGCGTAGATATGCCAGACCCTTAATGGCTAGTGTGAGGAGACTCTCTAAACAGAAAAAAGTCTCACTTCATAGTTTTTTTTTGCTGCTTAAATGTACCTTGTTAGTTGTAGAAACAGGGAGTGGGCAGCTTCAATAACCATGGGGCTGATTATAACCTTGTGTTTCAGGATTGTGTTTACCAGACATAAGGAGCTCCTCAATTTTACTTATGCATTTTTGTGCGCCCATACTGTAATTCCACTCATGAGTTCTAAATGTTTTGAAGCAAAGAGCCTATTTTTTTGCCAGAAAATCTTTTGAGGGGGTGTTCTGTTGCTATTATAATGTAGGCAGATAGAGAGCATTTCTACAAACAAGTGACAATTTCAAAGAAATTGTATTTATAATTATTTTTAGGGGCAACAGATTTATTTTGACAATTTGATCCCAATACGTCTCAAAAATGCTTAGTGACAACTCAGAAAATGTAACTTTGTGACAGCATGAGGTCTTCAGGGGTCAATAAAATGAAGGTCTCAGCCCTTGCAGTTGTCTTAACTACAGTAGTAAACTGGAAAGATGGCTACATTTTTATTTGTGTAGACCAGTGGTTGTCAAACCTTTCCGCCAGATCAGGCTTCCATTGCAACCACCCAATATCCTATTCATATTAAAATAATGTTCATTAACCTGTGTGCAAGTGCATGGGCTATTCCTAATGCCCCGTCCCGGGCATCGGTCTCTAAGGAGAACCACTGGTAGAGTGTACTAGATGCTTCTATCTATACGTTTACAGCATCACCATCCTGCTTCTACAGCCCCTTCTTTAAATCTTGACAAGTTTAGCTATTCCTGGTGATTGCACTGCTCCATGTATACAGGCACATGCAGTATACACACGCTGGGTCTTTTGTTGTTCGTTTGTTCGTCCTGTAGAAGGACATTCCACAACAAGTATTTATTAGATGTTTCCTGTAATGATGCATACAGAAAAACAGACTTTTTACACTTCCATAAAATACATCATAATCTGCAGTAATTTTTTTTTAATAATTTCTTCTTCGCGGTCAGTACAGATATCAGGATTATTAGACAAGAGCAACATGTTTCCATTTTTTTTCCTGGTCGTTCGTCCCATTTTCTTCTCTTATGAGTTGAATCCGTTGATTAAATCCAAGTTGGTGTGTGTTCCCAAATAAATGATCCAATAGCATTGTTTCAGAACATGGGGGGTCCTAATATGCTGTATAATCGTCTCCCCCAGATAGAAGGAAAGAACAGATCCATGCAAATGAATGAGGCTGGATGGGCAGGTGATAGCTGATACAGCTCAAACCCATTATAACGCTATCCGTTACAACGCGAATCCGCTTATAACGCAATGCAAGTGTGGCTCCCAATTTTCGTATTTATGAATACTTTACAACACGATTATTGGTGTCTTAAATACTTTATTGTACAATGCCTACAATTGTACATTATTTCTAATGCGCTCAGCTTATAACGTGATGTGATTCTTTGGACCCCAAGCACAGCGTTATAAGGGGGTTGAGCTGTACTTTGAAGTTGTCACAAGCTTATTACTACATCCTCGACTCTACCTTTTGGAAATGCAGATGCAGTTGGAGCATGGTAACAGCTTTCCCTATAACAGGCTTTTACTTAGAAGTCTTTTTACAGATTTAATGCAGAAGCTTTTTAAATAATAATGATAATCGCTCCTGCAGTGGTGGAGTTACAAAGCTTTGCATTGATTGTGCGGCTTGGACTAAAATAAGTCTGCACAATAACACGGGACATATTGTTGTTTCTCTGCAGCACTCTTATTTCAATTCATTTTTCCAAGTGATATTTTTGTCGGGAGTTGGTAATAGCTTGTTAGTTCTAAGGTATATGCATTATGACGTTGACAAGCCAAAAGTTTATTTGGAATAGTTCATTTCTTACTGATGACTTCGCTTCTCATGGAAGAATGTTGGTGCAGTAGGCACTGGTTTTATGTTACATGCACTAAGGAGGAGGCTTGTCTATTGATCTATTCCTTTCGTCTGTCTTCTGTAAATTATATGCTACATGATAACATTTATTGTAATAAGAACATTTATTTCAGATTACTATATGTGTCAATGTTATGCTGAGCACAAGTACATATTAAGGTGTTCACTAAAAACTTATGTGAGGAGGGGGAGTGGTATTGTGTGTGTGGGGGGGAGGGGTGGTATTGTGTGAGGAGGGGTATTGAGTGGCAGAAGGGGAGGGAGATTCAGTGGAGGAGGAGGGATTGAAGTAGTGGGATTGAGAGTCGGAGGAGGAGGGGAGAGGGGGTGTTAGAGAGGAAGGGGATGTAAGAGAGGGAGGGAAAGAGGGGGAAAATACATGGGGAGGGAGAGGATAAGGTGGAGGAGTGTGAGATAGGGGAGAGAAATAGAGGGGGGAGTGTGAGATGGGCGAGAGAAATAGAGGGATGAGGGAGCGAGGAGGTGTGTAAGGAGGGGAGTTTAGGAGAAAGAGGGGGAGGGGCATGCGTGGCACCGACATGGGGGACCCTGCTGGAAACGCTTGTCCTGCACCCCGTGAAAGCTGTCTGTGGCCCTGCTGCAGGGTGGTACTGTATAATGATGCATGAGCGCATCAGACTACGAAAAGTGCTCTGCGCAAGCTGGGAGCATTTCTAACCTAAAGTACACTCTAGTCGTCTCTCTCCTCTTATTTTCCAAATCTCATGCAAAACATAAAGGCTACAGGACATTTTTTTAAACTGAGCGTGTGTTTAAGAGTGCAATGACCGACAGTAACCCCAACAGTGCACTGGTAGTCAGAGAAGAATATTCTTGTGTTTTCTCTTTCTTTAATGCCTGTGCCAGACTTGTTCCTTTGCCAAATCAGGTGTGTGCCAGCTGCTCTGTATTAATTTAGTCCTCTAGAGTCACACACTTGTAATAGATGTACGGAGTTAGGCCGACGGTTTCATATGATCTCTATCTTGCTGAGGGCCACTTCTCAGTTGCTTACAAAGCAATAGGAGAATTCTGTAATATGTAGTTATGGGGCAAGAGTCCCAAAAACAGTGCTCAATCTCGTTCAGAACTTCAGTAGATAATAAAAATCCTTATTTTGTTATGGAGTCAGCCTATAACCATAACTTTTTAGGTATTGGACCCAGTGCTTAGTACATGAATCTATCACATATGACAAATAACATGAATGAGGGTTAACGTACCGTTACTTTGTAGGATTGCGCCCTACATGACCCTTGTGTTGCCGCACTGTTACCGGTCATCCAGTCTCAATGAAGGGAGACATACAATACTCACATATGGCTGTTCTCCTGTGCGTGCATCCACGCTCGGTGTGCAATATAACAGTAGGAAGGATCCGAAGATTCCAGCGGTGCACAACTTGTAGAGATGAGAGACCAGCAAGGTGTAGATTAAAAATGAAATTTTATTGAAAAAACATATGGTATGGGGGACACACTCTGACGCGTTTCGGACCTGCGTGGTCCTTAATCATAGAGCTGATTCGCGTCTCCATTACCCCCTGTCTTATAGTGTAAAACCCCTCCCCCTTGCGTCATTGCGCTGTGTGTTTTGGCGCGAAAAATCGATAACTAGTCTATACCTAACAGCTGTGTATGCGCGCGTGTTGGAGGGTGCAGTGAATATTAATTAGCCATGTGTTGTTCTCTACTATCAACACACGCACGCACGCTGTGCGTAATTCTGTAAGACCCTCGTTTCTGCCGAAGGAAGGAATAATGGCCGCGCAACCACTTTGTGGAATAATCATAGCCATCATAACTACATCTAGTCAAAGGGAACAAAATATTTTGTCACACCAGTTTTGGTAAAGAGTAAAGACAGTACAGTATATAGGTAGAAAGGTGCCCTACTGAATGCACTCGTAGTGTGATAATGTAGAGTGAATTGGTGCAAATAAAACCCTTGTATTGGATATTAAAATATAGCACATTGTACTTAGAAGCTTTTAAAGGTAGTGGTTTATTTTCTGGGATCTATACACCTGACCCTTATAAATATATATTTTAATATCCAATAAAAGGGTTTTATTTGCACCAATTAACTCTACATTTTCACACTACGAGTGCATTCAGTAGGGCACCTTTCTACCTATATACTGTGTTTGCTTTGGCCCTATATTGCACCTTAATATGCTCTATTATTGCTCTATCTCTATAGGCTGATGCGGACATTTTCCCTTCTCTCTTCTTCCCCCTACCCATTATATTCGTAAAGAGTAAAGACAAAGCACTAGCGCTTTTAGGACTGTATCAATGGCTTTCACCTAAAATTTCCAAAACAGAAATCATAAAATAAAACTGTACAAGTGAAAACAAGTATGGATTCAGTGCTTCAATAAAATATTGTCATTTCAGTAATAAGTAACCGTAATTTGCAATTCAATTTTTTTTTACAAAGAGCAAAAGCATCATATGATTAAACCCACTTTACACCCAACCCACCTACTTAATTTTATGACTCCCAAACTGCTTTCTATTAAAAATTGTTTAGGTATATTTTTGACCTGTTAAAAATGGGCCCCATTGGAAGTTTGACCAATTTCATTATTAAATCACAAATGGAATTCTTTCATTGTTTTCGTTGTATGAAGAAGGCAATAAGAAGGAAAGACTTCTGCATAATATGCTCCCAGACCCGAAGTTATATGCAACTTATATTATTAGCATATAACTTGGGGTCTACGTGCATGTTACACAGAAGTCTTTCCTTCTTTTTGCCTTTGCTATACGTAGTTACTTCTCTATGTGTCCCACCTACTATGTACTATTACAGTACCTCATTATCTTAGAGGTGTAGCAGGAGTACACAACCCCTCTCCAATCAACTTTCTTTGTATGAACCCTGAGTCGAAGCAGCACAATGTTTATGATTTTATCAATTGGTATTGCACAGTTGAATAATTTTCAAACACTTCTTTATCTAAAAGACACAATTCTCTTAATGTAAGAAAGGCAAAGGTGTCAAGTTTTGATGCCTAGAACACATAACTAGCCTTAGGCAGACGACCTACATGCTTGCATCAAGGGCAGAGTATATTGCCTATACAGTAGTCTTGTTTTTGTGTCAATACTATATACTGCACAGTTAAAGAGAAGTTGTAGGCAAGAGAGAGGATAGACATTGCAACCCTGGTGCAATTTCCTCAGCATGCGAATGGCGGACTTCTGGGATGAAACCAGGTCATAAATGCAAACTCGGCTACCTATGAAAACTGTGAACAACATTTGTAACACTGCAATGTGACAGATCTGTTGATAGATGGAGTAAAAAAAATTGGATTCATTCTCGAGCCTGGCAGCAATGTCAAATAGCTTGGAGGTTTGTCATGTCAATGCTAAGGAAAATGCCACTGGAAACATAGCTCACAAAATCAACCTGCATTATGGTGACCTGTAAGTGAATATGTTCGGACAATAAAATAACCTAAATATCTGAAGCTGCATTTCTAGATTTGGGTCTATTTTTAAGTATATCCACATGACTATATGAGGACATCATTCTGGTTCATGCTCAACATCTCACCACTACTTCCCTTTTCATTTTTGCATTTTGTCCTGTAAGCTAAAAGTATGTGCACATATTGTTTTCCAGGGCTGTTAGTACTCTGCAAACACTATGTAGCAACTGTAGAGGAAAAGAACCACAATTGATAGCGCACTCTCACCTAATATCATGATCTGTGTATGAATTCAAATATATTTTAATAGGAACAAACGATAAAATACAGGGCTTTAAAATAAACGAGTAAATAGCGCATTGTTGATCCAGTTGGAGTATTTAAACCCCGGATGACAGACAATGCTTGATACAGTGTATTAAGGATAAACATTGTCCTTGGTGATATCTGTATGAAGAAAATACACCAAGGGATGGGGGGGTGGAGGAGGGAAAAGTCATTAAAATACCATGATTAAAATGCCAGCAGCTGACCAGAGTGGCTAATTGGTGCACAATATAAGAAACGTAATAAATAGGTAAACGTATCTATGCAGTACACAGTGGATTGCGCTTTTTCCACAGTGTGATAGTAGTGATCTGTAGTGCCCTCCCACTGGCCTTGACAAAGTGTTCCTCTGCGAAACGCGCGCGTGTCGGCACATCTGACAACCTGCACGCGCAGGGTTAACCAATGGCATCGCAGACATAGACTCCACACGGGAGTACTCGCGTTGCCCTGCTTCTGCACAGCAAATAGTTGTGTTGATCCGACGGTCTCACAGAGCACCTCACTTAGGCCTCGTCCAGGGTGGTGCTGAGCAGGCGCGCGTGCTTACGCTGGACACGTTGCAACAATGCACGGGGCCTGTGTGAGCGAGCGGGTGCGCCTGCTCGGCGCTCAGCCGCTTGCCGAGCAAGCAAAATTGATTTTGCTGTTCGCAAGCGCGTCACGTGAGCGGTTCGCCCAATGAGGGCGAACCACCTCCGTGACGTTGTGGCCACGCCCCCATACACGCACGCACCTAGCCGGCCAGGAATCGCCCGGCCGAGCAGGACGCAGCGCTGGAGCACCAGCGCGCCTGTTTCCACTCTGGACGAGGCCTAAAGGGGAAAGATAGATTTAAAGGCACCAATGGTTTATATACAGTATTAATAGGAACATACTTACCCAGTTTACCTGCATATTCTATCCACCACACGTATTAGCACCATCACCCTTTCAGCATCAGTATTAAGCTGAAGCGGGGGTTCCTTTCTAGTTTATCTACTCTGCAAACACTTCATGCACAGTTACATTGCTAATATAATATACAGTGTGTGTTCAGGCTTGGTGTACACTCGAAGTCACAGTGGAAACTTGTCCAACCAGTTACTGTTTGTGCCAAGTTAATGTTGTTTACTATATTTCACACGTCCGGTACAAGTTGTGTCCTAGAGTCTATTTAGAGTTACATATTTTGTCTTAATTGACAGAACTGCAGAGTCAGTATAGATATTTACCTAATAATAGCTATTACTTGACTATAAGCTGCCTTTTCGGCTTGAATTTGTTCCAAATGTGCCAGTATCTGGAAGGAGAAATGTACAGTATGTATAAAATGGGACAATGCATCTCAAAGTCTAGTTTGATAAGAATAGTGATTTATAAAAATCAAATGACAAAAGCCATAATGTGTTTATGCTCCAGGTTATTGGACTGTTGTTATTAGGGCTTCATTTATATATGGTTTCCATATTAAGAACATACTGTATAGCATGACAACTATTAAATAATTCCATCTCTTGTGTGCATCATAATTGATAACTGCAACCAAGGGTGGTAACTTTCAATGGCGTGTTGCTTCTAAAAACATTTTTAGGTGTTTTTTGGCTTTGCTGAAATTCGATTGATTTTGGATTATCAAAAATGTCGCTGTCTACGGATGCACCATTAAAGGTTTGTGTCTTTTTGCCACTTGCAGGTTGGAAAATTCGAGATTTCCTAAAGGAAAATGAGAAATTTGCAACATTTCTCCAACATAATATAAGCTTGCCTTCAGTTGCAGTGGAAGAGATAATGAATGCTGATCTCCACCTGGAACAGGTAAAAACATGAAGTGTTTTCTGTAATCTTGCATGATATCTTATGTGTCTGATCAATTGGCCTAGAGCCTGAACAATAGTGAATGTCACATATTGGTGTTAAAATGCATAAATTATCAGATCACTTTCTTCACCATGGGATGGAAAAGGCCACCCTGTGTTAAAATCCTAGGATTGAGATACCAGTGTGTCAATAATACACACCTTAAGATGAAAACATAACCCCATCTGGAAATGGTTGCCCATGTTATATTTTTTTTTATAGTGTATGGTTTAGGAAATGTATTACATCATACTCTAGGATGAGGGGCAGATTCCTCACCAACCCGCAGATAGGTATATTTCAATTAATATGCTTGCCAATTAGTCAATGGTCTCCTTAATTTGGCAATTCATGATTTAAACACAAAGAGAGAGAGAGAGCGAGAGCGATAGAGAGAGAGAGAGACAGAGAGACAGAGAGAGAGAGAGAGACAGAGAGAGAGAGAGTGAGAGAGAGACAGAGAGAGAGAGAGAGAGAGAGAGAGAGAGAGAGAGAGAGAGAGAGAGAGAGAGAGAGAGAGAGAGAGAGAGAGCATTCTTTGTATTTTAGTGCCATTCATGTAGTTATCAAAGTGTTCTAACATCAAATAATACTGAGGACCATTCATCTTTTCTCTATGAACCAAAACATGTAGTTGCTTAAGAACAAAGAGAACTATTTTAAAGGGACCTCTCACTTTCTTTTGTAATGCACAATTAAATCTGCTCTCTTGTTTAAATGGGTGTGTTTAACCGTTTTCTAATACAGTACCACTGTTCTGTTGATGGCACTTGAGCCTCCTATTCATAGTTGTTATAAAACAGTCTTCAATGAGCATGTTCAAAATACTATAAAACAAACAATGCTAATCTTTATCCCAGCCATACTGCTTTAATAGAATAAAATGTTTAGGACATGATAATCATTGGTTTCAGATATGCGACATTTAGCCTCATAAGATCTCATTCCTTTATTTCATATACTGTGTATATGATTGAAACTTAAAGCATTCTTATCATTCAAAAATTATTGAGGTATTTTGTGTGGATCACTCCATATAAAAAAAATCTAGTTTAGGTCATTGAGAAAATATAGTTGTATCTTAGCTGCACATTAATTCTTATATATTTATTTCCATTGTCTATGTTTAACTATTGGAAACATCAGTGGAGTTATATTTTTTTTGATGATGTAACGAATACATATTAGCGTAGACTGTTATAGTAAATATGGTAACTCATGCCTGTTTTACTTCAGGTCTTGGTTGCTGGATATCAAATTCATTTGAAGGATCTGTGCAGAAGCTCCAGGCTTGCACAGTATGTGACCATTCACAACGAGGATGTCGCAAAGCTCAGCGAAGGGATAATTTGCGCCCTTCCAGAAGAGAAGCTCAACCTTCTGGAGCATGAATTCCGCACCAACATTGACCTTCTAAGGCCCATTACAGTAAGTAGAGAGCATGCTGGGCATGTATGTACACATCATGTATCTCCTTAGATCCACCTCCAGAAACCGGCTTATGGTCCCAAGGTTCAATAAAGAATCCGGTCTCATACTGATCATCCCTCAAATCCGCCTCCAGTACCTTCAATATTTTGTCTGTTTCTTACTTTAAACATGTTTGATACTGTTAATAGTAATGTTGTCAACTTTACTTTGTGCCTAGGACATATTAGAAAACAAGAGGTAACTCTCAATGTGTTTTGTTTCCTGATAATATATATATATATGTTGACATAAATAAATGTATAGACATACATGTAATTCGTACCAAAGTCCAAAAAGAGATCAACAGGAAAACACTAATCTACTGACACATACAGATGTAGCAAGTGTTACTGTACCCGTTAACGCTGGCGTAGTATTTAACAGTGCTGCAGTTGGTTAAGTAGATAACACACGTGTTATTTAACACATTATTTTGTGTGTTAACTTGCATTTAGTGGGTAATAACACCTAGTGCATCTGTATACCGGGATTATTTCTGTGAAGATAACGTTTGACTTGTGTTGTATATGAGAAAGTAGGCTCTGAAGGCTAAGTGAAGAAGCCATGAATTAAGGTGTACAAAATCACAAGAGGGCCTATCCTCGGATTATCTGAAATGCATTGTATGTTATTCTGAGGTTTTCGCCAATAGCAGCAGAATGTATTTTTTTTGAGCTGCCTCATCAAAAACTACAGACACGTGGATTCCTTTTATAGTGATTAGAATGTGCTTGTTGTGCTAACTTCATAGAGTGAGCACATTTGGAAAGTGTAAATCTAGTAGTAGTGTAATTTTTATTTTAACGTGAAATATGGCTTCAGAGTAACCGATGATACACAATTGCAGCTCATTTAAGACGTTGAGCTAGTACAAATTACTAGCCATGCTCTCGTAGGTCATTATTTCTTTTCATTCAGTGAAAACCTGACCTACAAGGGGGGCCTGAGGACTGGTGTTGAGCACACCTGGTTTAGAGCATTTGTTGCACTTCACCTGCTGTTATTTTGGAGCATTGCATTAGCTAAATATTAACCTATTATATATATGATTCATATATACATACACGTTGATAGTTACTTTGTGTAAAAAAAAAAAGGGGGGGGGGTCTGGACAGTGGCTCCTGAGCAGATTTTTTTCTAAGGTGAACATACCGTAAACTTTCTTTATGGATTTGGTTTTACATGAGCTGTAAAGACCTAAAAAGACTTCTCCAGAGATGTTCTAAGAGAAGAATAAAAACTATCCCAGGAGAATAGGGAACTGGACGTGATATCAAGTGCGCAAGCCTAACTTTCTTTGCTTAGCTAAGCTAAACGATGTGCTGACGGGCTGTTGCTGAAGCGCTGTGGCTAGCTTATCTCCGTGTGTCTATCTTCTGTGGGTGCACCATTACACGTCAGGGGAAGAAAGTGGGCTGGCATTAGTTTAAAGGGAGAAAGGGGTAAGGCAACAAATAAGTGGCTGAGCAGGGTGTCATCAGGGTCACAGAACATAGCAGTACTTAGCAGTCTGATAAGGGAAGGCAGATAGAGAATCACACTGTCCTGTGCATCAAATCCAATAGAAAATCAATGTGCCAGGATCAGGGGGAGGTTGTAAGCAGGATCCTCACGGAGTAACAACGTGTCCTGGAGATATCTGAGGTACTGCGACCAAGCTCCTAATCAGACTAAAGCTACTCCCACAGATATACAGACAGTCAGAGATAGCTTCAGGGGACTAGATACAGGATAGTGGAGGTAAGGAATAACCCTCTTAGACTTATGGGCGTTGGGGACCACACAGTGATGAATTTAGTGCAAGCTTCCATGGCTCCGGGTATGTGGGTGGCTTACGTGGCGGCTTGGCGCGACTACTCAGGTTTTGCAAGCGGGTTGGGGGGGGATGTGGCGTGGTGTTAGCCAGTGATAGGAGGCTTCCTCAGATCCTGCTCATTCACGCAGGAGGTAACAACATGGCAGATTTGCGCTTGATTGACTTGATCGATCTTATTAGCCCGGACTTGACGCTGATATTTGCCTAGCGGTTCAGATCGTGTGGTCAGACATAGTCTATAGGCAGGCATGGAGGGCCACGAGGGTACTGCGAGCGGTCGACGGGGCGTGTAAAAAGGTGAATATGGCCACAGGCAAGTTCGGAGCACTGTGCGGGGGCTGGAAGATCTGACACCCAGATTTCGATTCATTACAACAATTTGATCACACCGCTCACCCAGATTTCGATGCAAGCTCGGGTGGTTTATTCAGGGAAGATGGGGTTCACATGTCGGAAGTTGGGGTGGACCTTTTCAATAACAGTTTGCAGGAGGGGTTGGGGAGGGTTCTTGTGGGTCTGGCGGTACGGGCCCAGTTTAAGGGGGTTAAATAGGCCCGTTGGTGGTGGCTTTTGGGGGGGTAGGTGCTTGGTCTTGCCATACTGGGACCTGGGCTGTTTAAACCCTGGGGAAGTGCGAGTGGGCAGGTCATTTAGACATGACTTCCGGGAGCCCGCTTGTGACAACGGCCGGGTCACAGGGGCCCGGCCATAAAGAGGGCACGAGGTCAACGGTTCAAGGACCGGCTGACCGGCCCCTCCCCCTCCTGTCAAAGGAGCACTATGGCAGTGAGTGGCATTTATCCCATTAGTTATTTGTTATAAAATAAATAGCCGCGGCCTTTTATACCTCCAGATCCGGTCTCTGTGGTTATTCGTACGTTACATGTGGGTTCGGGCCAGGGTGGGAGAGGGGAGCTACCTTGCAGTCTCCTGGGTCATGTCCTTCACTGGACGTTGAGGGTGTAAGGGTAAGATAAGCCTCAGCGCTGGGTTGAGATATGTAAGCACCAGGTGCATGGCGTTATCCCAGCAACTCATCACCCAATGGCACATGCCACTCTGCAATGTGCCGGACAGAATATAAAAGGCACAGTGAGTCTGAACGGCACATTAGCCATACACGTGAAAAAATACATTATCAAATCAATATCCAAACTAAAGTCTTGTGATTATTGTAGCTTAAACACCACTCCCTTGGTGGAAAGGCCAGCATTATGCTGCAGTGCATTGCAAGCTCTTAATTATCACCTCTGGGGCCACTCGAAAGTAATGCTAATATAAATAAAGTACAATTACAATAAATATTATATATGTTCTGCTAGTGCTTCTATAATATAATGTTGTATAGCTCTGACAGTGTACGCAACGCTGTGCATAGAATTCTGCAGGCACCTGCCTTTGCCCTGCAGAGCTTACAATCTATGATTTTGGTCCCTGAGGCACAGGGAGATCGGGGGACTTGTCCAAGGTCACAAGGAGCTGACACCAACATTTTTTAAACCAGGGTCCCCTGATTCAAACTGTGAATCAATGGGGCTTTTTTCAGCACCAGTGTCTTTTCTCACTGAGCCACTCCTTCTATCAATGTTACATGTCTTCCCATCATACTGTAAGTGCCCACATGTTAGACTTCCTGGTTACTGTGTGCTAGTGTTTGTGAGTACTTACAAAGAACGAGAAGAGAGAAAATAGAACAGTATATATCATGATATTTACCTGTAAGTTACTAGTAAGAATAATAAGTGACACTAATTTGGGAGGAACTTTAAATGCCACATGACCTACATACTGTACTTATGAATTTGAAAGCACAAATTCAGAACAGTTACGCTGAGTTTCTCCAAGTGGGTTTAGCAAGCCCATGTGGCTCAAAGAGCTGTGATATTGACCCATCTGGAAGGAAAAGGGTAATGTACCGTTCCAACACCAAGGAAAGTATATGTTAACTGTTTTCCTGTATTTGTGCTGTGACTGTTGTGGCAAATGTAAGACGCTTCTTAATCAGGTGTCTTATGTTTCAGACCAGCTGGGGAATGTAGATGCCAGGACATTTTGACATGTGTTATCTAAAGCATCCAAACCTCCCCCCCCCCCCCCCCCCCGTATTAAGCTTCTGAAATGGCAGACCAATGCTCACAGGGCAAAGTACCTGGTACACTGTCATTAAAAGAGTAGAAATTTGCAATTTTAATGCCCAAATTACCTTGATGGCAATAAAGAGTTGTTTCGCTTTTAAATGAGCTGGAGCATCTCGGGAACGAGGGGGCCCGCAGAGCTGAAACTATTGTCGCTCAGCTCCGTGGGCCCAAGGCTCCCATCCTGAAAATGGGGGGTAAAAAATAACAAACGGAAAAAAAAACCCAACAGCTGGGATGCCGAGAGGAGCAATACATGTAATATCCTAGAGGTGTTTTTTTCCCCATAAATAAATCAGATCTGTAGTATTAGAAAATACTTACTACATTTTTTTTAAATTCAACTCTTGATGAAATTTGTAATGAGTTTTAATATACTGATAATCCTTTGATTTCTATATCAGATTTAGCCCACCTTCCCAGCAGTGCAAGGTATTTGTAACACTTTCCTGTTTGTGATCATTTGTTGCCAATATTCCCAGCAGTTTGAGCTGTAAACTGTAACAATAGGCAATGTTACCTTAGTAATATAAGGATACAT
Source organism: Ascaphus truei (assembly GCF_040206685.1). NCBI lineage: Eukaryota > Metazoa > Chordata > Amphibia > Anura > Ascaphidae > Ascaphus > Ascaphus truei. The sequence goes on from NC_134483.1 coordinate 127,539,506, forward strand.
TGTAGCTGCTGAGTTACACTGTCTGAAGGATTGCTTTAAACTGAAAGGCGGCCATTTAGTGCCAATTTGGCAGTCCAAAATGCCGTTTGGACTGCCCTTTTAATCGATAAGTAGCTCATATGCCCTAGTTTATGTTAATTTTTTTAAAATAAATAATAGAAATCGAGCAGCATGGATATCTTTAGAAAGAATTCATCTTGGTTGCAACAGAAACAATTGAACAACACCCTATAACTCATGTGAGAAATATTTTGGGCTAGGAAAGACGCACACACGTGTCCTATGGAGTTCTATTCTTTCACACTGCCATGGTAACGACATTAAAACAAAGCAGATCCAATAGCCAAAACTCCTGCATCTGATTTTGTTCTACACTCTAGGATATTGTTATTTTTATTGGAGTGAAAAAGAAAGAAAAAAAAGTAACAGTTGGCTATTGTTGAACACACTGTCCTTAAAGTTCGGATGCAAAACAAGACTTCTGCTAACTGTGTTCTAAATGAGCAGTGACCCAGGAAATGCCAAGCGAGCTTGTGGAAACAAATAGAATAGAAAAAGGTTAGAAATCTAAAAGTCATCTAACTCGCCCGTGTGTATTCGTCCCGTTGTATCGGCAGAGAGTAGCCATGTTTTTTTTTATTTTCCATGCTAGCATTTTAATAAGGGTTTTTGAAATAAATCTCCTTAGTTCTGTTTGCACAGCTTCAGTCTTTTGCCTAATTGGTTTCAAAGGGTGTTAATCACCGTCCCTAAATGATGATGCTATTTTTAAGTCAAGCAAATTACCATTGCTTTTTTAATGCACCTATTAGCATTACAGTCACACGTGACATCTGTGATGCTTAGAGAATTGCAGGAATTCACAATACACTGTATACGGTGAAGTGTCAGAAGTTAAACCAGGAGTTCCTGTTTAGACTCACCTTCGTTATTGCCAGTGTTATGTTGCATTGTGTACTAATATTGGGTATCTCTTTAAATGCCGGTTTCTCTGCTTTTTAAAACTCTCGCGTCACGTGAGCCAATAGGAAGCCGCATCTGATGATGTCACGGCTTCCTATTGGCCCGCAGGATGCAGCAGCCTCAAAAAGAGGCCATTATGTGATCCCTGCTAGCGAGTCAAAGCAGCTACTGGCACCCACTATGGAGGTAAGTATCTCCGGAAGCAGGGGGTTCCCAGAGCTGAGATTAATGGGAGACCCACTCCTTCAATCCTATGTTAAAGAAAATACGTAAATAAATGTGACCGCTTTGATTGCCTCTATCATGCTTGTCTGCTATTTATGCCCACCAAAACTTTTACTAACAACCAATTTTAACGCTGCCCTACATGCACAGGATACATTTATAGTTGGCGTGGTGTTGAGCAAAACAACAGATTACAGATGGTTATCGTTGTAACAGTATGTGTGTCTGATTTTAGACAAAAGAAATGTCTGTTAAAGTGCACAAAACGTTCTATTTCTTTACACCACTGCTATTATAGAGGTCAGTAAGACCAGAAAACATTAAGTGCTATATTTACTAATTCGTGCTAAGCCATAAAACACCTTATGGCCCGTTCAAGGGAATAGGCCCAAGTGTGTCCAAAGGTGCCTTCTTAACCCTGCTTAGTAATTATAGACCTAGGTATTTATTTAAAGGGAGCAGGGTCTCCCCTCTCACATTATTTCCATCTGAAGGAGGATTCACTAAGTTTTGATAAGAGGCATGGGAGCTCGATCATGCGTTAACTGCCATACAAACCAGATTAAGTTCCAGTACCCCTTATCAGAGCTTGATTTGTCTTGGTGTATGACTGTGGGCTAGTTTACGGACACAGTGTACGCTTTTGTTTGTCTGCGCATTGTGAATAGGAACATTCTGATGCACATTACCCAGAGTCCCGTGGGGAGTTCCAAGAAACCATGAAGTGACTGAGATCCACTTGATAACATGAGTGCCATTGTTTTCTCGTCAATAATATGCTCTGATGTAATGGCTATTGAATAAATGCATGCGTCTTAGGAAACTGGCCAGACAGCCCATTTTCTTGTAATAAGCGAGTTTTCCTTTTATGCTATGCCGTATAACATTGTGATCCCGTAATCCGCTTTGTAATACTAGGGTCTTGAGACCTATGATATCATTTGCTGTAAACTTACAGACAAATGTATTGTTGGGAAATAAAAAGGGAAAAGGCATAAGCAGTGCAGTATAGTGTTCAGTGTTTGCTGTATTTTCCAAGTCAGTGTGATGGTGAGTTTGGATTAACAATAAGTCTCTTCAACGGACACATCATCTATACATGTTTCTTAGAGAAATTATGAGATGAGAATTCATCATTTTAATGCATCTAAGTAGCCACAGAATTTAAGAACTAGGAGTAAACCCAGATTGTGAATTTCAGTTTCTAGTCAAGATTGTATGTCATCATTTGCATAGAATTGTGTGCAAATGTTGGAAATAATAGGCTGATACAATGGTTTGTTGTCTCTAAAAGGCCGCTGCAATTTGAAATCTGAGTTTATTATTATCAATATCTTTACATTACCGTCGTGATCCAGTTTCCAATTTTCTCAGCAATATACTTTGGCTCACTAGGACTTCCATATCTTGCTCCACGTCGACACGTAATCTTTTTAACAACACAAAGGAAGTTTATTGATAAATTTCACGAAAGAAGTTTGTGTACAGCAATGTACTAGCACATCAGAAATGGATACTCAGACAGTGGCATACTCCAGCCTCATCTGTTAGACTCAGGCATGTAAACCATTGGTAGCTGGTTTGGGATATGAGAAGGAATCCTGGAACAAGTCCAGACACATGATCATTGGCAGTGTACTCATCAATGGTGATTATGTATCAAAGTATTCCAGCCCCAATACAGGAGGTTAAAGGTAGCATTCAATAAAAAGAAACCCCGATATTTGTCATCTGATTTTTTCCCCGCTGATAAATACGATTTGTTGCATCACTTTTTAACCCCCCCCCTCCCCGTTTTGTGGCTGGGAAGTTTTGATACATAGCCCTCAAAATGTTTCCAAATATAGGCACATTTGAAAAGTATTAAAAGATTTTAATTTTCACAAAATGAATTATCTCAAAACACATACTGTACAAGCAAATAACAGGCAATGGAAGAAAGAGTACTCTCGCTTACCTACTTTGTAACTGGCTGAAATGAAACTCACATGAATGGAGCAGAAGGTGTCTTGGGGCAAAAGACTGCTTAGTAAATATGGCCAATTATCTTTATCATACATTTATTTTTCCTTTTTTTTTTAATGAGAAACTGTCTTTTCTAGTTGTGCCTTAAATAGTTTCAAAATTGCTTAAAACAACTACCCCCTGTGAGTATTGGATACCCAGATGGCCTCATTCACAAACAGCTTGTGCTAAAAGTATTTATTCAACGGTTCTAGCACGCACTAAACTAACGCACAGTTTAGTAAATGAGCCTAAGAGTATCAAAAGAAGATAATGTACGGTCATTTTGATCTTCTTGATCTTATGAAAACATATGTTTTACTCAAATAATACTGCAGCTTCTCGTCTAGCTTTTTTTAGCATGGATTCTGCTACAGATCTTCGTATGCACGACTTTCACCACTATTTATACTAAAAAACAAACCCTCTTTACACTTGAAATAGATGTGTTTATTTTGGTGAAACATAATCGCGGTGTTACTTTAATGTAACTGGTGGTTGATTTTTTTTTTTTTGGATTCTCGCAATTATAGAAAGAAATAACATCAAAGCCTTTTCCTCTACTGAGAGCGGTCACGGAAAAGTTGCTGGACAGCCTGGGACAACTCGCCAAAGAGGTAAGGATAGCCATTTAAGGGTCTGTTAGAGACTTCATGTAACAGTTTCCATTAGACTGGGCAGGGAATACTCGCTTAGAGGTACAGTATGCCAGACCAATGCTCTGTAATGGAGACATCCTACATGCACTGTGACTGACATGAAGTTGTTTGTGTGCTCTGAATGCTCTATCACTATAACGTAGAAATGTGTGTTTTGAAAGAATGGTGTAGAAGAAAAAAAAAGTGTTGATCTTATAGAAGCTGGACATCTGTATAATGTTCTTTAATGACATTACCTGCCTTATTTTCTCTCTCGCTACAGTTAGCTATTAGGAGGGGTTTTGTTTACTTTAACAATGAATATACACTGGCAGCTTATTTTGATCCCCATCCGTGCATGCGGGACCAGCAATGTAGTTAACTCTTTCAATGTCCCTCTGGCACTAAAGGGTGAAGTCTAGATTGGTACATTTTATAAAGCAGCAGTTGTTGACCAACCGTTCTCCTTTAAAAATGAGTTTGCTCCTCTTTATACCATTGTAAACAGCCAATGCTCTTCGCTAGAGAATAGAGCATTGAAAAAAAGTGTCGAGCCTTCTTATCACCTCAATAAGGACATTCCCCATACTGCCCTCTCATTTTTCTATGCACCAGCTGAGAATCTCTAGTTTGACATAGGAACTGTCTTGTAGTTTGATACACAACATACAAAACCAATGCTAACAGTGTATAGTTATTCTCAGTACTTCTACATAGTGCCGCAGCATGTTGACATTGACATAGTATGAAGCCAGTATACTGGAGCTTCCCCTTATACATGGGGGATTCCTGCTCTGATTTGCAGTGTTGTGTTTGTATATTACAGTCACATACTATACTGTACTGTATATTATGTCCATGCCCTTCAGCATGTTCCAGATAAAAGGCTGATAATATTCTTCACTATGTTAAGGTGTGGGACAGGGTCAACTCAATATGCACATTAACAAATGTACCCAGCTAAAAACGAGGCCATGACATGAACTTTCATGTGCACAATTTGGGATAAACAAGTGCCTTCAAGTAATAAGAATACTAACAGAAGAACAAAATTAAATACACTAATAAACACAATACACTGTTATTACCACTCAAGGTGCTACTTGCCATATACTCTACTTAAAAAAATGACACATTCTGGGCCAGAGAGACCTACATGTTATTTCCCTGGAGTGAGGTCACATTCCTATTCACCAATGTAACACTGAAAATAAATAACTCATGTAAGTGATTTCTCATTTGTAAACCATCAGAGGACTCAAATGGAAGCACTTGCCTTGAATACTGTCAACCAGTCATTATTCATGGTTCACTAGCCAATGAAGTGTTCTCAACTTACTGCCCCAAGGACTCAAAGTGCACAGTAAAGCTGTCTTGCCCATGCTTGAGAAGGTTGTAAAGCCATTCATTTGAATGGAACTGCCCCCGCCCTTAGAACTAGTATACAGCTTCACAGCATATTGAATATGGGCATTTAGCTGCCCAAATGATGCCTGTTTGTTAGTGATCCGTTGCACCTGTACTATGCCACCGTATACAGTACAGCATGTACTGTACTGCTTTGTGAGCACACAAATTGAAGGCGAAAGTTTGTTTTTGTGGATAAGACAAGTAACATGTATAGGGACAATAGTACCCATGGATTTAATTATTCCAGCCCACTACTGTATAGCACCGTAGCGAGTGCAATTTAGGGATCTTTTAGTTTGAATCTGTCAACCGTCTCTGTCTAAATATGAGAATATAGATTGTAAGCTCTGCCGGGCAGGGATTTCCTTTCCTATTGTCTGACTTTGCTGCGCTTATTGTATTATTATAATTCCCTGTGTTGTCTTTGTAAAGCACTGAGTACACAGTGGGCGCTATATAAAGATATACATACATACAATATATTTTGTGTACAGTATGTGCTACTGAATGACTAAATAAGTCAGTGCTGTAGAGTTCGAAGTGAGTCAAGTATTATCTGGGGCCTGTGCAAACCTGCCCGATGACACACATTCTGGGATCTTGTTACAGCTCCTTCCTTTTTACTTCACAGAGTATAACAGCGATAGACAAATCATGCAGTTCCCATCTTGCTGATGTGGCTCAAAGGCTCCAGTAAAATAAAATTGGCAGCAGTCCCAGAGTAGCGTTCACTATATTCTCATGCTTTGGAGAAAACAGCAGCGTATTCTTTCATTGTACAGGACAGTGTGTGTTGTTTGTGTCGGGATCCATTGAGCGAGACTCACTGAAGGTTAATATTGAAAGAAATATCTGGGTATAGCGCCATTTTTTCTTAATGACCTATTCCTTAAAGCCATGGGCCTCATGCAGGGAGCAGCGCTATTAACAATATCGCCATTTTCCGGCGAAAATCGCGCTAAAAACAGCCGAAAATGGCGAGATAGGAAAAAAGCGCCATTTTTTTGTTTCTATTTGAAAATCTCGCCGCGCGGCTGGCGAGAAATAACATCTCGCCAGTCTGAAAAATATCCAAATTCAGAAAGGCGCGCTCGCCATCTAGCGGCTGTTTTTGGCGCGATTTTCGTCAATTTTCTCCGCCAACTAAAGTTGGCAAGAAGCAGGAGCTCGCCGGCTATAGGGGGAAAAAAAATGCGCTAATTTTTTTTTCTCCCTTTCAGCTGCGCGCATCTCCTCATTTACAATTCTCCACATGCAGTAATGCTAAAAATAGCGGATTTCGCCCATTTCTGCATATGGAGAATAAAACTCTCCATTAAAGCTACTTTTCCTTAAACTCTCCAATTTATTCTAGCGCTGCTCTCTGCATAGGCCCCCATGTCTCCAGTTGGAAAGCAGCAATAAGAGGCGGTTTACCGCAGTGATATATCTCCGATATGCATATTTACCACAAAGCCTGCAAATGAGTAATGAACGCCAAATTACTTCATCACTAAACTTCCATACCTGTCAATATCAGGCTACCGCTAGCAAAATAGCACAGATTTGTATCACCTACTCCACTATATGTATATAATGGCCCCTACTGTATATCCATAGTCAAGACAACACTAGCAAACCTAGAATAGGTGAGAACAATACATTAAATGGACAAATTACTTTTTAAAATTGAAACTGCTTGGTAGCCGACACAGCCAGGTAGGTAGGCTAAACTCCTGCCAAGCTGGACCACAAGGGTTACTCATTTCATTCTCCCCTAAGGGCCAGTAAAACACTGCATCTATATGGTTTACAAGTCCCTATGTGTTAAACGCATAACTGAAATGTACTGTATTACACATTAAATAGCCTACAGTACATAAACAATATTAAATTAAGTTTTAATCTCATCAGTATCATCTGACCCTACCAGATCCTTGAAACGAGGGGCCAGTTGGCCCCAGTGGTGCTGAAGGGGTTAATAGTCAATACAAACTGCAATTTCCCCCCACTCTGCACCTACCGGGGGTGCTTCAGACTATTTTGAATGACCCCTAAGTTCATTCTGATCATAGCCCACAACTCCCCAACATAACCCAATCTGCCCCCCTCCAGCACACATGCACTGATCTCAGGCAGTAACCACCGTGGCCTATCAACGTTTCCTTATTGGTGCCCAACTCACCAATGTGGCAGTTGCTGCACAGTTAGATTTTTTTTATCTTTGCTAAATGGCTTGTCGTTTGGTTGTTGTATCTTTTAGAACATTACAGTCCTATTCCAGAGTACACCGTATGGCCCCTTTCAACTGAAGGTGTCTTCGGGCGCCAGGTGGCGCCTTATGGAATACCACCACTTTGCAAAAGTCGGCTTAAGGACTTTACAATAATGGTGCGGTGTAAATGTGTGTGCTTTCTGCCTCATTTAGGTTGTTACCATGAGGAGCTGGGCAGACATGAGGGAGGAGGTGATGTTCCTAAACAATGTGAACATCACGGCTCCACCGACCTTAATATATCAGGCTGTCTCCCGCATTGTGTGTGGCCACCCGGAGGGAGGAGGATTAAAGATCAAGTCCCTCAACTGGTATGAAGATAACAACTACAAAGCCCTCTTTGGAGGAGGAGAAGGAGGAGGAGGAGGAGGAGGTGGAGGAGAGAACGGCACAGAGGATGAACCACAGGTTACCTATGACAATTCCACAAGTACGCAAATATCTGTCTTTGTTTTTCATTATTAATTGCTCATTATTGCGGTAAAACTTGTGCGAAAACAATGCTGGATTTATAAACATACATTTTTGACATTCTTTCAAGAATATTTTTTTCTTACTCATAAATATTTTTGGGGCATCAGTTTTGTATCTGGAAGACTTTACTAATTATCCCCCATAGAGGGCACTGCCAAATACTACATTGTTTGCTGTTTGTCTTACCTCAGTGTATGTTGCACATGTTGTTACACCAGACTCACTGTCATCAATGGGCCATAGGAACATCCTATTAATACCCATAATGTACTTATTCACAAGTCATAATGTTGTTCCAATCCATTAGATAGAATATTGAATGTTAAAACAAACGATGAATTATCCCTTTCAGTGCCGCGCTTATTCCGGCCCTGCGGCCATCTCATTACTTGTTTGCAACCCCCCACTCTTTACAAAAGGCCTGGAAAAAGAGGCTCTCCTCTTCCAGTCAGATTGAGTCCGTAGCTTTCTACCTAGCAACAGGATGTCATTGGAAGTCATAAGCACTTCTAGGCCCTTGTGATGTCCAGTGAGCTTCATAAGGGCCCACCACATGCTATTCAGAATACAAGAATACAGGTTAATACACTGAGAAGGTGAGCTGAAGAAATAGGTCAGTGGTAATGTCACTGACTTTGAAGCAAGTAAAACAGTTTTGAGTGCCAGCGTCAGCTTTCTCTGCGACCTCGGCCAAGTCACCTTGTCCCAGTGTGCCTCAGGCACTAAACTGAGCTCTGCAGGACAGGCACAGCCTGCAAATATATATGTACAGTGCTGTGTACATTGTCAGTGCTATAGAAGGAAAAACAAATATTATTATAGTAACTTGAAAACTTTAATACAAAACATCTTACATGCTAAATATGTTTAACAAGCACAGTGTTTTGTTCTACTGGGTGATTAACACCTGGAATTTGAAAGTGACGTTGTTGAAGTTCTGTTACACTCTTACACAACAAATGACTGGGACTGCAGGTTGCATTCGTGGCTAAATCTGATCACTGAGCAAAACCAAACCAAGGATACCCTGTTCTGCTATCAGAATTGCAATGTTGTAATTACATGTTGTCTGTACCCCTTAGCTCCTTATTGCAATGAGTTGATACAGAACCTGGAGTCCAGTCCACTGTACAAGATGATCTGGAGAGCGCTGAAGCCTTTGCTCGTCGGCAAGATCCTTTATACCCCCAACACTCCAGCCACACGCATGTTAATGATTGAGGTAAGCCACTTCTACACAGAACACTCAGAGCCAATTCTCAGCCAGCTCTGGGATCTTTTCTGACGTGTGTTTATAAAATTCAACAGGTGGTTCTTTGCATCTGCCACTTTTCCAGATAGGATTTCCTGAGAGGGAGCAGAAGTAGCTGTGCTGCACATTAGGAGAAAAAAACAGCTCTGTCTTTGCCGTTTATTCTAACAAGGGACAGCGCTTTAGTGTTCCACAGCATGCAAATCTGCTTTTAATGCTGACATATTCCAGTGCTCCACACAGAACCATTTGCTTACAATCCCACATTAGGGCGGTGTGCATGTGATCAAGGTGATTTAAAGTTTCCGGGCAAATTACATAAAGTTAAACATTCGGGACAATGTTTACATCCTGTAACGTGACTGCTCAACCCTAGTTATGCATAAATACAGCATACATACAGCATACATGCATGAGCGCTTGCATAAACACACACTGATATACTGTACTGTATTTTCTGGCTAAAGTAAAATGTTCAGATCTGCTCTTAATGCAGCATTCCATTCAAGGGTCTCAATTTACTTTAATACTTATGAAGCAGGGGTTCCCCAAGAGCTGAACCCCATTAATTTCAGATCCAAGAAATATATGAGAAACTTGTTTTGATTGCTTTAAAAGAATATATATATATATATATATATATATCAGAGCTATTTCTTGTCGTGATGTCACTGCAACCCTAAACGTAATGTCCTTGTATAACACTGCACCCCTCTTTGTGCCACTATGCCAGGTCAACAAGACGTTTCAGGAGCTGAGTGTATTCCAGGATCTTGGAGGGATGTGGGAAGAAGTCCGCCCAAAGATCAAGATGTTCATGGAAAGCAGCCAGCAGATGGATCTCATCAGGGTCAGTGCAGTTATTTGATAACGTGGTATCTGCCATGACTCTTGTATAACTGCATGACATGAACTGATATACGTAGAATCACAAGCAGAGCTGATAAAGCACAGGTGTTTCTGAAAGCCTTGCAGATGCAGAGAAAATCTACTTCTAATACCCTGAATCCCTACTTATTGTTTAACATGCAAACACCCAATAGGCATTTTACAAATTGATGTTAATATCAACATAAGAATTAATTACAGTACATATATTATGTAATCTCTACTGATATCTAGAACTGTTTTCTGGTGTTGCTCATCATTTCAAAGACAGCCTCACTTCTATAAATCCAAGATAAGAACCATACTGTATGTAGCATTAAGCAGGGACTAATCACTGATTTAAAGAGTTCTGCATAATGTGTTTGTCAATTGATAATGAACATTCTGCACTATTGAAACTATAATGTATGTAGCGTACACTACATAGTGAAACATTATAATGAAAGTGTCTCTGTGCATTTCTATCATCTTCTTCCTAAATATGTATATATATGTGTATATATATATATATATATATATATATGTGTATATATATATATATATATATATATATATATATATATATATATATATATATATATATATATATATATATATGAAATGCCCTACTCCCAAAATCCACCTGGTCTGCTAAGTTATTGCAGTGTGGTGACTCTAACATAAGTACAGAACACAATTATATTAACTAATTGGGATTTTGAAGGGATACATACAGGACATTATTGACAAATGGCATGAGATGGGGCAAAAAGTGAGCATTATAAAGGGGCTTCAGGAAGGGATAAGAAATAACTTCAGTAAAATATATGATGGCTTTAGTTGAGTTGTGCATTTCCCCTGTAGGGGCACAGATAACACTCAGACATTCTGTGTGCTTTTATCCTGCAGACATTGTTGACCAACGAAGGCAGCAAAAACTTCCTGAATCAGCAACTAAACTTGACAGGGTGGACAGTTGAGGATATCTCCAGGTTTTTGGCCAAGCGTCCGAGAGATGCGCAGACTGAGAGTGGAACAGCTTATACCTGGAGAGAGGCCCTCAATGAGACTGACCGCGTTGTTCTGACCATGTCACGCTTCATGGAGGTGGGTACATCAAAATAGTCATTCGGCCTGCTTGCCAGAATATTCTTCTTATATGCTTATTTATTTATAAAATGTTTTACCAGAAAGTAATACATTGAGAGTTACCTCTCGTTTTCAAGTATGTCCTGGGAATAGAGTTAAGATGACAAATAATACATGGTTACAAATACAGGTGCATAAGTGAACAGGGTATACATTATATACAAGACATTGAATGCACAGGTAAAGATAATATATTACGGGCGTATGTAACAGTTACAGACCAGATTAAAATATTAGACAGTTTTAGTTTTGAAAGAACTTAGACTGGTGGCGGCTGTGAGAGTCTCCGGTAGATTGTTCCAGTTTTGGGGTGCACGGTAAGAGAAGGAGGAGCGACCGGGTACTTTACTGAACCTCGGGACCATATGTTAAATGCTTAGTATTGTTATGTCTAGGGGCAAAGTAAACAAAAGGAAAATAGAGTCTCCAAAGTACATTCACAAAGAACGGCAATAGATTGTTTAGTGACATATTGCAATTAACCTTGTGTGAGATATATAATGTAATTACAATAGTTATCTTTTTTGTTGAGATATTTTGTGGAAATCTCTTGCAAGTTTCAATAATGTTTCATAATACTGTACAAATATGCACACTGTATATTTTTGTATCGGCCCTGGGTCCACGATAAATAAACAATAAACAAAAATCATTTAAGTGCCACGGTACTGGGTAATGGATTTCATAAACTGAGGAATTGTATATTTGTTTTCCATAAAATGAGGAATGCATATACCCAACATCTCATTTATACATTTGAAAAGAGTTCACAGACAAGTCACGACATCTGTGCTTTCTCTCCTTCACCTGCAAAAGGGTAAAAAAAATATACAGTACTGTGGTTTTTAGGTTAAAATGTGTGTGTTACATAAATGTGACATCTGAGGTTACTTTACAGTAGTCACATATTAATGATCAGTTCTCCACCTTACATTAAATCCCAAATAAAAACATATTTTTTCCCAGTGTGTCAACTTGGACAAGTTGGAACCAATGGCCACTGAAGAACATCTCATCAATAAGTCCATTGAGCTTCTTGATGAGCAGAAATTATGGGCAGGTGTTGTCTTCATGGACATGCCCCCAAGTGGCACAGAGATCCCTCACCACATCAAGTATAAGATCCGGATGGACATAGACAACGTGGAGAGAACAAACAAGATTAAGGACGGGTGAGTGTTATGCATCACTCCTACACATGAACAATATCCCATTTCAGTGGCCAGTACCTTAACAATAGAACCTCTGATAAAGTGCACATTTAAATGTCTGACAATCATGACTGTAGCTGTTTTTGACTATTTTATGACATACATTGTTACTGTAGTAAGTTTCACAGCATGTGAAAACTGACATTTGCAGCATTCAAATGACACAAGGAATTACATAGTGGTAATATTACGGCTAGTGTCATCTACCCCTTGTGACCTTGGGCAAGTCACTTTATCTGCCCGTGCCTCAGGCACCAAAACTAGATTGGAAACTCTTCAGGGCAGGCTCTATAATAGGAAATAAATGTTCTATAATTGTTATAATTCAGCGAATTATAAATATAAGTGTCTCATTTCTTTTTAGGTACTGGGACCCCGGTCCCCGCGCTGACCCATTTGAGGACTTGCGCTACATCTGGGGAGGCTTTGCTTACCTTCAGGATGTTGTGGAACAGGCTATAATTAGAGTGCAGACTGGGACGGAGAAGAGGACTGGAGTCTATGTGCAGCAGATGCCCTACCCTTGTTATGTAGATGACATGTGAGTAGAAGGGCTTCTCCTGAAATCTTTTTTCATTTGCCTTATCTTCTTTCATTGAAATCTTCAAATACTGAGTGCGTAAGCAACTGCCACCCCAATGTCACACGTCATAAAAATGGTTAGACTTCTTCACACAAGGATCCTTGATAATAGCTTATATATTACTATAGCACACTGTGGGGCATTTTCATCAAGTGATAGTACAGGATAGTGCAGGGGTGCGCAAACTGGGGGGGGGGCGTGCTAGATTTTCTTGGGGGGAGCACGGCAGTTATATATAATATTTTAAATTACTGTAAATGCCGGGGGACCACGCGAGACCTCTATAACATAACACATTTACCTTCCAGTGACGTGTCGTAATGGTAACCCGGGGTCAAATGATGACACGGGGTCATGTGATGTCACGTCACCATGGAAACGTGACGTCGTGTGACCCCTTGCATCATTTGATGGGGGGGGGGGTGGTGCGAGGCGCCGAGGAGAGCAGGCAGGGGTGCGCACGAGGAAAAGTTTGCACACCCCTGGGTTGGAGCACCTGATCCAGCGTTCACAGCTATTCAAGTCAGCAGGAATAGATACCGGTGCGCTAATGCGTGCTAGAGCTTGATGAATTTGCCCCTTATTGTGTCATTTTTTGCATTGTATACATTTTAGATATGGATTCAGGACAGTGTGGGAACTTTTTGCTGAGACCGGATGCAGTAATGTAGTAATGTTGCACAGATTTCCAGCTGTTTATGCCACCTGAATATTCAGAATAGTCCCACTGTGTCTAGCATACAGGTCTACACTCCTAGTAATAAACCTGACTACTCTCTGCCTCATTCAACATCAGATCTATCTCCTTTTTTGCACACGGACATTGTTTTCTTGGATATTAATAGGAGGCCACATGGCCTAAAACTTTGGTCAGTTATTGCAGATGACCTGGATATGCCGCATTGTAAATGGATGGAAGTAATGTCTGCTCCTTACAGTGTATAACAAACTATTAGAGGGCACAGTTTCAGTGGCAAATGTTTTCAAGTTGTGACACCTTTCGTTGTATCCGCTTTCGACTACAAAGATCTTATAATATCCGAGTTTTATTTTGGCTTTTCTCCTGTGGTTTAGATTTCTGCGGGTCATGAGCCGGTCACTGCCCTTGTTTATGACTCTGGCGTGGATCTATTCGGTAGCTGTTATCATCAAAGGAATCGTGTATGAGAAAGAGGCTCGTCTGAGAGAGACCATGAGGATTATGGGACTGGACAACGGCATTCTTTGGCTGAGTTGGTTTATCAGCAGTCTCATCCCGCTTCTCATGAGTGCCGCACTCTTGGTGTTGATCCTGAAGGTGATATATTGGAACCTAGGCTTTCATTTTGTATAGCTTTTTCTTTCCTATTTAAACACATCTGAAAAATACCTTATGCCTGCTCTTTGTCTCACACACAGCTTAGAGCTGTATGTATGCACTTCACCTTGTTAAAAGGCATGTAAAACGACACACAAGCACACTTCTGGAGAACCTATAGAATAGTGTCCTTTTTGCGACACAAATAAATTGTGTACTTGCAGGCTATACTGTATGTAGTTCAGACTCAACCATAGTTCACAGCAGAGTCAAAAGTATCCAGAATAATCGATTAATTTAGGAGGGAGTCGTTTGCCTTCTTTGTAGTTGTTGTCTCTGTTAACAAAAAAAAGAAATATATATATGTAAGTAAATCTCTCTCTCTGTCTCTCTGTCTCTCTCTCTCTCTCGTCTCTGTCTGTCTGTCTCTGTCAGTCTCTCTGTCTGTCTGTCTCTCTCTCTCTCTGAGACCATTTGCCTTGCGGGAGGTTAGCAAAGCAATAGTAAAGTAGTAAGCACTGTAACATTGGCCTTTCTAATACCATGCATAGCAGGCACAGGTTGATTGCAGAATATGTGGATAAGATTTTTTGAATCTCTGTGCCCTAATTTACTGTATCCCAGATGGACTCTAACACTTTGTTTGCCTTGCCTCCATCAGATGGGCAATCTGCTGCCTTACAGCGACCCGAGCGTGGTCTTCGTCTTCTTGTCTATCTTTGCGGTGGTGACCATCTTGCAGTGCTTCCTAATCAGCACTTTATTCTCCCGAGCGAACTTAGCAGCCGCCTGCGGTGGCATCATCTATTTTACGCTCTACCTGCCCTATGTGCTGTGTGTCGCCTGGCAGGATTATGTGGGATTTCCACTCAAGATTTTTGCTGTAAGAACCTCTTTTTCTTTATAATAAAACACAGATTGATCCAGCAAACTGGTCATGATACTGTAACAACATAGCTCAATTTAATACACGACATATAGGCCTGTATTTATTAAGCAGTGCTATGCTATAAGACACCTGCTGGCCCATTCACTCAGCTTTTACATACTGTATGGTATTGCTTTGTAACTACAGAGCTGTAGTATATACAGTAGCTTATTTAGGATTCATTGTTAAGTTTTGACAGTATACACATATCACAAGATGGAGCACAATTGCGAAATACATAGATGACATCTGTATAAAATAAAAACGGACACAATATTTCACCCACCATAAATGCTATATGACTTTGCCTCTTACAAACATCCTTTGATTTCCACACCTTTTCCTTGCAGAGCTTGCTATCCCCAGTCGCCTTTGGATTTGGCTGCGAGTATTTTGCCCTCTTTGAAGAGCAAGGCGTTGGAGTGCAGTGGGGCAACCTCTTGGATAGCCCCATAGAAGAAGATGGGTATAACCTCACCACCTCATGCTTCATGATGCTTTTCGACACGTTCTTGTACAGCATCATGACCTGGTACATTGAATCTGTCTTTCCAGGTAACCTTCAGAGATACAGAAAAAAGTCATTACTAACCCGAAGAGATGCTCTTTTTATAGCAGCTGGTTCATCCTGATTTATAATTATCTTTGACTTTAACATATGAGTCAATAATAAAGTAATCATATTAATCAATAGTAAATAACCAATATGTATTAATCGATACTATATCATTTATAGTTGATGTATATAATATATGTTTATAATTGATTTATAACTATTGCTGACATAAAGAGGCAGTATATTTAGTTGGACCTCCCTTGTCTTATTTCACCTGTCTTGTCAGTTACAGTAGGGGTGCGCAAACCTTTCAGTCTGCGCCCCCCTGCCTGCTCTCCCCCCCCCCTGCCTGCTCTCCCTCCCTTCTCGCGCCCTCCTCCTTACCTTGTCTTCTGCATCAAATGACACGACACCGCAGCGTCAAATGACAACGTGTCGCCGAAGACAATGTAAGGGAAGTTGCGTATGTCTCTCGCGATCCCCCGGCATTTAATTTAAATGCCTTGGGGAAGAACACAGGGCCTCTGCACCCCCTGGAAAATCTTGCACCCTCCAGTTTGCACACCCCTGAGTTACAGTATTTCTGAGCAACAGAAAAGGGGCAGGGGTGCAAAAAATAGACACCGGGGGTTATTCACTAAATGCAATGAGGCACTATTGCACAGAAACTCCCATTGAACTCAAAGTAAGTTTCTGTACAATAGTGCCCTGATTGGCACTATACCACCTAAAGATTTGGGATTAAAGGAGCTAGTAATTCACAACATAACCTTGTGCCAAGCACTTGAGAATGAAAAGCATACACACATCTGCGTTATGACAGTAAAGTGAGAAACAAATGTGTTTGTTAAAACATTTATTCAATTTGACTGTAACCATAAAGTTTTTTCATTCCATCTAATTTGTGCTTACAATATACTTCTATTTCATGAATCCAGAAACATGCCAGCAAAAGCTCATTCTTGTATTTACTAGCATAGGTAATGAAAGCATTGCATATGTGTAATGACTTAAAACTAGAATTGTATTATGCTATTATTTAGGTCAGTATGGGATTCCCAGACAGTGGTACTTCCCATTCACAAAGTCTTACTGGTGCGGAGAGGAACCCAAAGAAGGCAGTCACCCTCATTCTGCGCAGAAGGGAACATCTGAGAGTAAGTGCGCATTGACAGCTGACTATATCAATAAGAGCGTTCATTTTCAAGAGGTCTTCATTCAATATTTCAATCAGAATATAATAATAGTTGTGTTTCTCTTACATGACACTGACAGGCCAAACCAAAGAGGATACAATCTACTTTTGATGTTTATGGCGCAGGGAGATAATGTAAATGACCCAAGGACATTGAGAGCTGACCTGGGAGTTGAACCAATTCCCTACTCTTTAAAGGCAGTAAAATAATGACTGAGCTAATCCTTGAGAAAAACCCCCAGAATGGCCATAAAAAATGCCCAAAAAATATGCTGACCAGACTGCAGAAAAGTAACTGATGTGTGAAAAAGATAGCGCAAAAGACAGTACTTGTATGCAATTTGAAAACAGGAAAGGGTCACTCTCTAGAGTTATCATCGCCCTTAGTAGAACAACATACAGTATCTCTGAAATATATCTCACCTCTGTTGTTTTGTTCCCCAGTCTGCATGGAAGAAGAACCCAGCCATCTTCAATTAGGGGTCTCCATTCAGAACCTGGTGAAGATTTACCGCGATGGCAAAAAGGTGGCCATAGATGGTCTCACGCTGAGCTTCTATGAAGGGCAGATCACTTCTTTTCTTGGACATAACGGAGCTGGGAAAACCACCACAATGTAAGGAAACATTTATATTATGATATAGAAGAAGCCTGTTCTAAAATCTGTAATATGTGGCGATACTTTACCAAATTTGGGAATTCGGTGGAAAAATAGATAATGGATTTAACGGTAATGCAAATTTGACGTGTGTAGTTAAATACAACACCAAGCGTAATGTTTGTATTCATTTTATTTTTTGTTATTTTGGAAAGTCCACACATTTTCAAGATAATACAAAGGCTGCACTATTATATTATTCTTATGAAATACAATAAAAATAAACCTGTGACAGGTTCTCAAAAACATTTTGCAAAACAGTTCCAGTTGACTGTCTACTACTGTACTTTACATATACTGTAGGGTTATTTAATAAAAACACAGACATTCAGGTGAATGAATTTAGCTTAGTAATTAAGGGTATCAGATTAACTTGTACATTTTGGTACAACATTTGGTCCAGTCAAACAGAAATGGAAAACCAGCATCTCCAAATATATACTTCTCAATTTCCCTTCCTTATCTCTTCCATGAGCACAGTATCATGCAATGTCTATATAATATATACCTGTTCACTTATGTAACTGTATTTGTAACCATGTATTATTTGTCTTAACTCTGTGCCCAGGACATACCTGAAAATGAGAGGTAACTCTCAATGTATTACTTCCTGGTAAAATATTTTTTATAAATAAATAAAATAAATACTCTCCACCTTTATCTCTCATAATTGAATATTCAGATTATTTCTTACTGTTGAAGATCTAAGAAAATAAACGCTGAAAAGTAAATATCCAATACCATTGATTGCTCTTGACATCTTGTTTGTAGGTCCATCTTAACTGGCTTGTTCCCCCCAACTATGGGTACAGCCTACATCATGGGAAAAGACATCCGCTCTGAACTCAGCTCCATCAGGCAAAATCTGGGAGTTTGTCCCCAGCATAATGTCCTTTTTGACGCGTGAGTAGTATGGGTTGACCTTTAACACATTCTTGGATAAAGAAAACAGATGTAGACCCATCTCCTAGATCAGTAGCTTTTCAAGCTTCTCCTCAGGGGCTCGTGCCAGACCAGGCTTTTAGAGAAACCAACCAAAACCCTATTCGTATACAAACTTGATGTGCAAATGCATTGGTTCTTCCTAAGACTTGTTGTGGCCAATGGTCTCTGAGGAGAGGTGTGAGAACCACCGTTTTAGCTGATTTATGTAAAATGCTCCCTTGCATGAAGCACTTCCTAACCACACTTATTTTTGTAAGCGCTGCACTAAATTGAGAGGTCATTTTGGATTAAACACAGTTTCCAGTATTTCCAGCACTTAGACAAAATGCATTCATACAGAACTGACATTACTGTGAGTTTGCCTTCTCTCATGCTCACAAGCCTAATACTGCTAAAGACCTGAGGCTAAAGAATGGAGGTTCCCCAGCACGCTTACAAAGTTTCATGCTTTCAATTCTATTCCACTAGGCTGACAATTCATTATGTTCAGAAATATACCATTTGAATTACATGGGTAATAACTAAATATAATATAATCTTTATTGAGATGTGAGAAAGTGGTTTGACATCTGATTTATTGGAGGAGGTGAGAATTTAGTGTAAGTCCACCATGTCCACTGATTCCTTTGACATTTTCAGTAATGTATATTGTACGTTAAGGGGTTTTATTTTCAAAGAGTATACTGTATGAATTTAAGATTTATTTGAACAGATATTTTACCTGCAGGCATAATATGCTTGTCAGGGGGAAATTCTTTTACCTGACATGAAATATTGTTACAACACTGGCTCAGACTGTTTGCTGGATTTCATCTAGCTTGCTCAGTCATGTTCACAAACAATTAAAAATCTAACCTATGAAACATACATTGGGCTTTATCCTTTACCCTTTTGTTACCTGCCTATAGGTTTGCTGGAGAGGGATAATTCAAATGCCCTCTATTAAGAATTATTCACTGAATTTAATGAGAATCCCAATGGTTGCAAAGTAGCATTTAGTTCTAGGGTTTATGGCTTTTATTGTTAACGGAAATCAATTTAACAAATATTTGACATTTCTGCTCATATGCCTCCTGTTAAATAAGCATATTAGGTTTGAAGAATGTGGTTTAAAGCAGTAGTTCCCCCCCAAATATATTTTGTTAACCTTACATGAACCGCTATAAAAAAGGTAAAAATGAGCAGCGTGGAATGCTGCTTTAATACTGTAAAAAATACGTATTGATTTGTTTTCTTATGAATGTTTGTCAGAATCAGTCCAGTCAACATATGGAAGCTCTGGGCTTGTTTCCCGAATATTCCTCCATCTGGCCAAGTGTAGCTGTGTCTCTAGGACAGGACTGATGCATGCGGCAAGGCTTTTTCATCTTTCCTCTCACTGCTTCCATTTAGGCTGACTGTTGAGGAGCACATCTGGTTCTATGCACGCCTGAAAGGGCTTTCAAAAGAAAAGGTGAAAGCAGAGATGGAACAGATGGTCATCGATGTTGGTCTCCCTCACAAGAAGAAGACTAAGACAAGTCAGCTGTCAGGTAATGTAGATAATGTGGTTCTCCAAATAAATCCTAGCTGTACTTGCGGTTCAAGAACACCCTTGCAATTGAGTGTGGAGGGTGCCTTATTTTTTATTGTGTTGATGCTCCTGGTCATCTTGCATTGTCTTAGCATGGCTAGTACACAGTGGCCTCTATACAACATGCTATGAAGACATCTTTTCCATGCTGGAGAATAGTTCAGCTCTATTAGATGAATCCTCTCCAGCATGGAGAAGACATCTTCATAGCACATTGAATAAGGGCCAATGCCCTCACAATGAAGTCAGGAATACTTACATACAGTAATTGCTGCAGGGATTTTGTGGTTGTTACTAGATAACTAATTTGTAAATAACCGTGTTACTCTTATCCCCAGTATTTCTCGATCTCAGTGGATTAGAGACACATGTCACAATAAAACCCTTTATGGCATGTCAAATATTTCTAAGTAATTAAGCAGCTGGACCAAGCCATTCCTGCTATCATAAGACTAACATGAGGTTAAGCATATATACGTAGCACTGTCATACTTTATGTTAGGAGCCTTACATTATTTGTGAGAGAACTTACTAGTTATGTTTGGTTTTAACAGGTGGCATGCAGAGGAAGCTATCTGTGGCCTTGGCCTTTGTGGGAGGATCAAAGGTCATCATCCTTGATGAGCCCACTGCTGGAGTTGACCCGTACTCTCGCAGAGGGATTTGGGAGCTGCTGCTTAAATACAGACAAGGTGAATGGTTTAGCAAACAAAAGATGATATTCAGAATTCACTTGCACAGACCAACCAAAAGCCCCCGATGTGTCTAGATGTATGTGTATTGCTTCAAATTAATAAATAAATATAAGGTGAAGTTACTAAAACTATATAGGCAGAGAAGTATCAAGGATAGAGCTGGTTACTGATGGTAGAATGTCTATTTGTGATATCCAAGTCTGATGAGCCTGAACACAGGAGTTGGAAGAAGGCACTTTGTCTCATCAGTAACATGATTTATTTATTGATGCCTCGTCACTGCTGTAATGTTCATGTTATGAAATTCTAAAACAGGTGACTATTGATTTAGTGATTTATAACCCTGTTCTGGCTATCTTGGTCATTATATTACATATTGATTCATATTTCGTTACCTTAGTACATGACCACTTTTGAACATAAGATTATAGTGCACTGGATATATATTTTTATGCAATATGTATCTCAGCTTCCCAAGATTATTGTGTGCTTTGTGCTGCCGCCTGCTGGAAGTATCTACAAAGTTATGTCTTCATTCATCGTCAACATCTTTCCACCACAGGACGGACAATTATCCTATCTACACATCATATGGATGAAGCCGACATCCTTGGAGACCGGATTGCTATCATCTCCCATGGCAAGCTCTGCTGTGTGGGATCCTCTCTCTTCCTGAAGAACCAACTGGGGACTGGCTATTACCTGACATTAGTCAAAAGGGACATAGACTCATCCATGAGCTCCTGCAGGAACAGCAGCAGCACCATGTCTTACCTGAAAAAGGTATGTCCACCACATACATGGTATGCCCTATACACACACAGTATTGTTCCAATGTTCTTCCTCTTGAATAGATTGAGGCTGGCACAGAGACAAATATTAACAATGCCTAATAATTTATAGATTATAGTGCACAGCCTTTTTTTATGCCATGAATGAGTGTGTGTTGTATTGTTCAGTGTTCATGCATGCAAAATAATTTTAGAAGTATTTGCCATGTGAAACTAAGGTAACAAGGGCATTTAGGAGTTGGGGTAACATTGAATACTCCCATATAAAGGGCCTATACAGCCTTACTGCAGTTAACGCTTGGGATGACGGTACCCCGTCATTTGTGGGCAGGAAAACAGCAGGTCAGTTCCTGCTCGCAAACAGCAGCAGAGCCCGATGCTAGCAGCACCATCAGGAGCGGGGACCACAGAAGCGGTGATTACTAAACATAACAAACATACATCGGACCGGAAGAGAGAAGCAAAGTATAGGGTAATTATTACTGACTAGCTCCTT
Organism: Ascaphus truei; assembly: GCF_040206685.1. Taxonomy (NCBI): domain Eukaryota; kingdom Metazoa; phylum Chordata; class Amphibia; order Anura; family Ascaphidae; genus Ascaphus; species Ascaphus truei. The sequence continues at coordinate 127,561,670 of NC_134483.1, forward strand.
TCCTAACCCTAAACCTAACCCTCAATTCTATCAGATCAGACATTCATTTGTAAACTTTAATAATCACCGCCACTGTTGCCCTGGAGCCTAAAGATAAGGCTAGGTCGGCAGCTGATTTAAGCATCATGTGCAAGACTTTTTTTTAACACGCTGTAAGACATAAGTCTGCTGGCTATTAAACTTGAATTTGCAGGTCAACAGGGGGACCCCGTTTACTCATCCTGCTGTTATCTCTCAGAGACTAACTCTTCCACTTTCTGCCTTTTTTTCTGTGCCATGCAAGCTATTTTAACCCCTGCTGCTCGCTTTTTCTCTCTCTTTGCCAAGGACATGGAAAACAGTGATAATTTGGTTCCTGATGATGTACTCTGTCTAATTCATAGTGCCCTACATGTAGTTCCAAGTTCTAGTAGCCGTATTGGTCCTGGAGAAAAGTAGATTTGATGTAGGTTAATATACCTTTTAGCGGCAGTATCATAGTTGAAAATAATTAGGTCTATGATGAAATCTAGTGTTGGTCCTCTAAAAGGTATCACAACCTACATCAAATAGTGCCCTACACAAATGTATGTCTTTGTATACTAAATGATTTGTGTGTTTTTATTCTAGGAGGACAGTGTTTCTCAGAGCAGCTCAGATGCTGGCCTGGGCAGCGACCACGAAAGTGACACCTTGACAATAGGTAAAAGAGCAGAGTCAAATTGTTCCCACCACACAAGTGTATGCAATATTGCCGCATATGGATTAATATTGAGTAAGAACGAAAAGATCAGTATAGCAGCAGTTTCACTGTAAGATATCTATCTGGATTAAACAGTGTGGGCAAGATCCACAAAGGTCAGTTAATGACTATTATCAAAATCAGTAACGGACGTTAAGCTCCCTGAGGTTAACGAGAGTCCATCAAGCTAATTATATGCAAAAACAATGGCCATTGATCTCATTAGCATAGGCTTACGAGAGAGATACCAATTTATATATATATATATATATATATACACTGTATATATATATATATATATATATATATATATACACTGCATATATATATATATATATATATATATATATATATATACACTGCATATATATATATATATATATATATATATATATATATATATATATATATATATATATATATATATATATATATACACACACACACAAATAGACCTTTACAAAACACGTGGCCAGACACCTTTGCACAAAAAGTAAGACACCGGAGATTTACAGTATGCGAGTATGGATATGCAAAGTATATTAAAATGAGTTAAATTAGCATATCTCCCAGGTACTGTATTTCATATGCTCTCCTTTTGGTCCACATGTGTCTCTCCGTGAGATGTCTAGTTGTTGGGTGAACGTGTGTGCTTGTGTGCACATATATATATATTGGGACTCTTTAAAATAGCGTCTTGTTAAAGCCCAGCGTTATTTATATCGGAGCTCTGTAGATAGACAATGTTAGATAGAACACCTCTTTTGCATAACATTAGCACTAATGTCCGATATAGTTAACGCGAAGTCCATTCCGGCTGAAAGCAGCATTTAGCACTGTGTTAGTGAGCTTTGAAGATACACGTTAGCACGTAACGATGCGTTTACTTAAGTTAAAGCCTTGTTAAGTCAATAACAGAGCTCGGTGGATCTGGGCCTATGAAGTTTGTTGGCTTTCATCTTTCAACAGGGAGACAGATAGGTACTAGTTTGTTGTGATATGGCTGGCAGGAACATACATTAGTTTATTATGTATGTACTGTATGTACATATGTGTTATTTATTTTGTGCCAACTATGTAAATACAGTAGCATTTTTACCCCATTATCTTAGAGGCATTATAATATGGAAATAATATCCTACTGGTTTAAGAGGCCAATCAACAATGGGTGAAAGGAATCTCCTTATAAGGGCAATGTATGCTGCTCTAATGTCATGTTATCCGGTAGTATTAATGTGAACCCTTATGTTACTTGCTTGCCAGGCTTTATACATGGTACAGTATAGCCGTTGCTGTGTATATCGTATTAAAACACTTTGCATGGTTGTATAATTCAGATGGTGCACACATAAACCCTATAAATTATTGAAAGCAGGATTTTGACGATAGGCTTTTGGTGTTGGTGGGCTTCACAGATGTCTCTGCCATTTCAAACCTCATCAACAAGCACGTACCCGAGGCTCGGTTCGTAGAGGACATCGGGCATGAGTTGACATATGTGTTGCCCTATGAAGCTGCCAAAGAAGGAGCCTTTGTGGAGTTGTTCCATGAGATAGATGACCGTCTCTCTGACCTAGGCATTTCCAGCTATGGCATTTCGGACACCACACTTGAAGAGGTACGGCAAAATGTGTGCATCATATCAAGGCAGCTACTATTTATGACAGTCAGGCTATTATTTGTGACTGCTGTGGTTTTTAATGCACATTGCAGCTGGAAGGATGCACCTCAAGATATGAGGAAATGCACAGATGATTTTAGACCCTTAGCGACACTGAGGTTCATTCTAGTTATAAAGTGGTGCACAATAAAAAAAAAATCATGAGTTCACTGACATTAAAAAATATAATCTTATTACTCGAAATAGAATACCAAATGCCATTAATGGCCATTGGAAAAAAAGGCAAAGTGTGGAAGGGATGCACTTTAGTTGGCAGTTGTAATGAAAGATAGGGGACCTGAGCATTGCAGTGTTTTATGTGGATATTGAGGATCATATGACTGGGAAATTCAGCAGCCCAAACACTGGGATTACTAACACTTTGTGCCGGGGTTAGGATAGAATAATTGTTCAAAACTAAAGCGATATATCATGTTTTAATCATGCAGCACAAATGTAATATATTCCTTTTAAATGTGTATTCTTCAGATATTCCTGAAAGTGGCTGATGATACTGGAGTGGATGCTGAAACCTCAGGTAACTTCATTCTAATGTTGAGCTATAGCCCAGCTCTCTATTCTTCTAATACTTTATTTTATCAGCTTTTTCTCATCAGTGAAGAGGTGCTGTACATGTCTGTAATGGATGTTTTGTGATATCCCAGTGAATCTGTTAAATATGGTGACAGTTAATGTTTGTTCTAAAATATAGTACTGTGCTGCCCACTCTTACATCTCAGTCCTCATCCCCAAATATATCCCTAAATGCCCCCTACGTTCTGCCCACATCATCCACCTCTCCTCCTACAAGACTTCTCCCGTGCTTCCTCCTTTGTGTGGAATTCCCTACCACGCACCATCAGACTCCCCCCCAGCCTTCAGACGTTTACAAACTCCCTGTAAACTCACCTTTTTAAGGAAGCCTATCTGGCATACTCCTAACATCCACCAACCAACCTTATTTGATGCCAGCTGTGCGGCTGGACCAAACTCCATGCTATCAAATACACCCTATCATCCACACACCCCAAACCTGAACAGATCCAGCTGTGTAGCAGGACCACACTGCATCCTGAGGCACACTTCACCCTTACAATGCACAGTCGTTTTACCTTTTGTTTCAACGTTGCCCCTTATTTCCTCTAGAATGTGAGCTCTCATGCGCACGACCATCATTACCTTCTGTATCTGTTTGTGCATATTTGTTCTTTCTTGTATGCCATTCGGTTTATGTAATTGATGTCACTCTGTACCCCGAATGTACCGTGCTGCAAAATATGTTGGCGATATACAAATAAATGATAATAATAGTACCGTGCTACATACTGTAGTACACCACCAAATAACATTATCGACCTTCTTGTCTACAGATGGGACACTGCCTGCTAGAAGGAAGAGATATGCATTTGGAGATCATCAGAGCTGTCTACGACCTTTCACAGAAGACGATGCTTTTGATACCAACGATTCTGACATGGATCCAGGTATTTCTAGCCATGAAACCGAGATATAATTGACATAGGAGTATTGGAGGGAAACTATTCTGTAATTTTGTCACCCAACCTCAAAAGTCCAATACAGTAATAGTATCCTGCTAATAACAGATCATGTTGGTGTTGATTAACATAATGATTGTCACCACCACCACAAAATAATATCACAGGAAGAGGAGATACTTTTCAGTCCCTGTTGAAATTAAGAGTTTAATTCATTACCTACTGTAAGAAACCAAAACATGGTTTGCTTTAGACATGATTACGTTTATTTATGGAAGCCAATTTGTTTACAAATGTTTTTATTTTCTTGTGAGCTAAGTGGGACTGCCTCATTAAGATGCACTGAGGTTTAGCACCATTTAGTAAAGGTGTCCTTAAAAAAGCCATGTCACGGGCTTGTGCCACTACTCAGAGGAACCTGTCGATGTTACTCTACTTGCTTCCTTCATAGCTGTGGACCCTTCATGCTGTATCGTATGTATACATTTCTATGTGTTGTTTCCTACCTGCAGAGTCACGGGAGACAGATTTTCTCAGTGGGGTGGACGGCAAAGGTTCATACCAGATGAAAGGCTGGCATCTAATGAGACAGCAGTTCACCGCTCTGCTCTGGAAGAGGCTACTTTATGCCAAGCGCAGCAGGAAGGGCTTCTTTGCTCAGGTGAGAGAAAGCTACATTTGGCAAAGTTCCTTCATTACAGCAACACAAGCAACACCTCTAACAATTTAAAGCAGCAATCCAGCCCAAAATTATTATTTATTTTTTTTACCTTACCTTAGCTGGGGGATCCCTCGGAGGTGATCTCTAGATCCCCAGGTTCCCAAGCAACAAGAGTTTATATTTTCTTTAATAAAACTAAAACAAACTACAAACATGACCACAGGCCCTCGTGTCACGGTGGCATTCTTGTGGGCAAGGCCGCCTCCTGGTTATTATGTTTCCACCAGACAAAGTGTCTTATTGATCAGGAACTGGGATCCCTGTTAGTTCAAGTTATTTAAAACCATTAAACGTGAAAAAAATAGTGAGCCGTATGAATTGCTGCTATAGGATTTCATCTAGTTTTAGAATTTGGTAATGGTAGTGTATTTGTTTTGTGCGGGATGGAAGCTGTAATGTGGCACTATCCAGTGAACGTTCAAGATGGGTCACTTTCATTCTAAACTACATATAAAAAGAACAATTGCAACAAAATGCAGACTAAATTATCATTGCTTAGGCCCACTTATTATTTTCACCAACCTCTTCTACCAGAGCAAAATCAATCTTTGTCAACTCCTATCTTCATCAATACATCCACATAACTAATGACCGGGTCATTTTAGCTTATTTTTCAATTTCAAATGTGAAATCCAGCACATTTTATATTAATGCATCAGTATATTTTTGTAACATGTCCATATCCGCTGGGATGATTTAAGGCAATTCACCATGGTACAGTAAGTGCGCATGGGTGCCCAGCTTGACATTCAGAAGGATAGGCATGATTCTACACTAAGCATTACCTGACCTATTAAGCTTACTGTAACTATTGCTGCTTGAATGGCCAACGACGAATGATAAAGCCAGTAAAAGTGTCCCTCTCTTGCTACATTTCCAGATTGTGCTGCCAGCTGTTTTTGTTCTCATCGCTCTCCTGTTCAGCCTTATCGTGCCTCCCTTTGGTAAATACCCCAGCCTTGAACTGCAGCCTTGGATGTATGATGAACAATACACGTTTTTCAGGTATGTCTACAGGGCACGGGTAAAGGTACACCCCTTCCTTGAAAATATTGACACTCCATTGATGACTTTCCATATGCAGCTTGCGAAACTGAAACGTACGATACATTTTTACTTTTGGGACTTATAGCTTAAGACGCAACGTTATTAAAGAAGACAACTTCTAACAAGTCAAAGCTTGTTCTGTTTAAAGAACAGAGACCCAAAACAATTATTGGGCATATCAAAAATAATGGAAATCCTCACATACGTACCAACTTTCTGCTTCCAAGTAGTGGCAATGCATGGCACATCTTGAAATGCCCCCAATGACCATGTATTTCTTTAGCTCCCTATGAATATCAGTTCTCTAAGTTTGTTGGTTTGCATGATGTCATTAGTAAATAATCTACCTGCAGGCTGGAAGTTTCAGCTTGTCATATTCATGTCCGAAGAACAAAATAACTGCAGGAAACCAGAATCATGGTTTTGGTCTGGGGGGTAAAGCCTGCAGTGCAAAGGGTCCACGTGACATGACATTGTCTCTGCTTGTCTTGCTTATAGCAACGATGCCCCTCAGGATGCAGGAACTCAAGCGCTCTTGCAAGCCCTGACTAATAAGCCTGGTTTTGGAACGCCTTGTATGGACGGATATTCCATTCCGTAAGTATAAGACTGACAGCACCTCACATTCTTTGCTTTGGTGGTGACATAGCCTGCACAAACTGATTTTTCATTGGAAAGGTTTCTGCCTCACATATGGATTAAAGAAGCATCTTTCATTTTGAAACATGTACATTTCTGTTTTTATATGCCTGGCAGGTGAACGCCAAAGATGTATTGAATTGCCATTTTAAAGATACCAGATTTGGCATATATAGTGGTTTGAGGTGGGGTTGCTTTAGATTTTGATGGTAAATTAAAACGTATAGATATGATAAAAAATGCATCACGATAATGTTAAATGTAGGTAAAAACAACATTTCAATTATGTCTTAAAATGTTCAATATGCATATATATGCTGTAGGCGAAAAAGAAGTCGAAAACGAAATACTTGGGGTACCCCAAACATTTTTAAGGAATCAATCAGGGGGCAACTAGCTTGGATTTTGTATGTCATTTATGTGACATGGAGGCTGAGTTCATCAGGATTCATTGCCAGTTGCACTGGATTCTATTTATTCGGGAGCATCACCAGCACGTAACTGCTGCTGGATGATAGCCCTAAATCTCTATCCACTTCCTCCTTCCAGTGCAATTATTTCACAAATCCAGGATGGTTTCCCCCGGACTCTTGATTTGTTTTAGCTTTAATTTTCTATACTACATTAATATCTTCTCTTGTGTAAAATTATATTGTGACGAGTTGAGCCTATATTTTAAAATGGACGTGGAATGCTTTTAACAACAACTATTTTCATGTTAGGTACAGACAGGGTTTTGGTTAAAAAATCATCTATTGGAAGGAGGTTGCCGTTGTTTGGAACGGTTTATTGGCAGGAGGGCATTGCTTTTAAATACATTACCTGCTGCCATTTATCTTGGTGTACAGTGGTGTCACCTGCTCGGCTGGAGATGAAGAGTGGAGCACCCAATCCGTCCCGCAGTCTGTGATGGACATTTTCCTCAACGGCAACTGGTCAATGGAGAATCCGTCTCCATCCTGCGAGTGCAGCAATGAGAAAATAAAGAAGATGCTCCCTGTTTGCCCACAGGGGGCAGGTGGATTACCTCCCCCACAGGTACTGCTGCTTTGTTACTGACGTATATGCAACATTCACTGGTGCAAGCACCACAGGCAATGTATAGCAACTAGACAGCTGTTCTGCCATCTCCGTTTATACTTTCACACGTGCATTTCCAGCTCAGAATAATTTTTATAATGTTTAAAAAATAATTTAAAAAAATAAAAAAATCGGAAAAGTTCAAAAACGGTAAAGCATTAAGATAAAATTGATATTTATTTAAAAAAAAAAAATGGAAAATATCCATAAGCAGAGAAGCAGACATACAGCGTACGAGTCCTTTTGCTTTACATTCTATCAGGAGTATTCAAGGCACCATGGAGACACGGAAATGATTTTGTAGCATTTAAGCCGTCCGCATCAGATATACATGTAAATAATAATGGAAAAAGAATTTCAAATACATGCAATTCTATGGATGCCATATACTGTAAACTCCAGAGACAAAAGGATGGTCATTTATCTCATAGCTAACCATAAAATAGACAGTCTGGGAATTGCACAGTATAGTTCCGCTTTATGATAAAGTATATGGAAAAAGCAAATCACAGACTACATTGACCACAAATGTGTTTGCATACTGTAGGTTTTATATTCAGTAAAACACAGATATAATGCCAAATAATTGGGGCGGAAACTGCTTTATCCCATGTAACAAATATATACAGATTATGGGAAGGAAAATTAAGGATTTTTGGCAATTTCCTAAACTTTATTTCTCAGCCAGATGTTTGCAGAAAGCAGAATATTCTGCAAAATATTAATAGAGAATATTCCAGGTGAATATTTAGCAAATGGAGATCACATTGAAATATATATTGATGTACATTAACATTAAGAGATGTATGTCAATGTGGTTAGGAATATAGCAAATATCTATGTCTCCAACAAAGAACATTTGCCCACCCCCTCTCCTGGACACTCACCAGGTAATGTGATATTTGAAATGTCAGAATAACATACTGTACGGTATCTCAAGTCCTGGAGCTCATTACGTTCCACAAATATGTTGGCAACGCTGAGCAGTGATACATTATGTACGTTTATTTCTTCAGACACGGTGTACTAAGGCAACGGTTGACAAACATATATTTAATTAAATTCACCACGTCTCAGAACACTACGCTCCAAAAGTACTGTATCGTCAAGGCTGCGGCCACGCTAACGCTGAGCACGCTCAAGCTTGAGAGCGGTGACGTCACCAACTCTCCAAGCATGAGCGCAGGCTGCTCGGCCCTGGCGTGTCCAGGGGCGTGTCATTGGCTGGATCGAGACTATTTCTGTTTTTATATGTGTTTTTGTGTGTGTTTGTGGCTGTGTGCATTGACTGGCGCTGATTGGTTGCTGAAGGGTTATGGTGGCACCCTTCAGCAAGCTTAAAAATAAATTTGCTCTGTCTGCCCAAGCGCCTAGCTTGGAAGAGCGTACGTGCACACTCGTGCGCCGCATGTGCTTTTAACTGAAGTGAGCGCGCCAAGCGCGCTCAGCGGCAGAGTGGTCGCAGCCTCAGGCCTCGGACATGGTGTCCGCCGCACGCTGACCGAACAGACTGCCTTAAGGCAGTGCTTGCGTCCATGCGGCGTGCGGGCGCGTCCGCACGGAAGCAGGAGGGGGCGCGCGTTGCACAAGAAATCAGTTGAAACTGATTTCTTGGCGTGACAGGCCGGTCACATGAGCGGTTTGCCCAATGAGGGCAAACCAGCTCCCTGACGCCCCTCGGCACGCCCCCCACGGCCCGTCTAGTATGGCCAGGGAAAGCACCCGCTTTCCCTCAGCCTCCGCGCGCCTCCGAACGGGAGAAGTCACTGTCCGAGGCCTAACTCTTTTCCAACTGTGCAATTCGATCCCACAGTGAGCCACGGATATATTGATATTAACCAGTGATTGAGCAATGTAGAATAACAGTACAGCCATATTTTATCCCAACTACAAAGAGTTGACATGCTAGTTATTGATAACTAAGTGTCTAAAAGGCTGAGGTTGGAATTGAATCCACCAGGCTGTGTAGTAAAGATAAACACCTAACTCCTCTTGTATACCTTCGCAGTGCACAAGAGCAGGCTCGTCAGGCACCACTGTACCACAAGAGCAGGCTCGTCAGGCACCACTGTACCACAAGAGCAGGCTCGTCAGGCACCACTGTACCATGCAACCGTTTTAAAGTGCTTCTTGCAACCAGCATGTTAACCCCTTGTTACATATATTCTGTATTCTCTTGAAACAGAGGAAACAAAACACTACCGACCTCCTGCACAATTTGACGGGCAGAAACATATCAGATTATCTCGTCAAGACTTACGCACAGATCATTGGAAAGAGGCAAGTGTGGATAAATGACAATTCAAATACCTGTCTGTTAGAAATCAGCACCAAACGATTACAAATATTTGAAAAATTAGAATTTAGTCACCGCTACGTGTATTTATTTTTTGTCTTTCTTCCATCGTTATGTCTTTTTCACTTTTTCTTTTCCAAAGAGTAATGGGCATGCACCTCCTACCTCTCCCTATTCTTATAGTGTAGAGTACAGTGCAGACAGACTCCACATGGATATCCTCTGCATTATGTGCTCCCTTTTCACTTCACATTTTGTCTGCATGCACATAGGAAAAGGAGCTTTTTGATTGGCAGTCAGAAAGTCGCTCTCACATGGCGGCTTGTTCAATAATATGCGATAGCGCCAATTCAACTTTAATGGGACTTGCTGTGCTGAAGCACTGAATCGGCCCCATAATGTTTGTAACATGAAAGAGCAAAGGCTTCTACTCCTCGCTATTAAGATGACATTAGTGTATAGGTTCCTATGTTTCAATGTATTCCTCGTCAGTCTTAATTTCCCCTTATATACTGTCTCCTCACATTTTGCCGTTTATTACTGTAAATGAAGGTAACATCCACACTAGAAAATGTTAAACATTTGTATTATTTTCTTCTTCCCGGTAGTTTGAAGAACAAGATCTTTGTAAATGAGTTCAGGTAAGAAACTCTGCTTTGTAATGAATGTGTATTATGTGCGTGCATCTATACACTATGACCGAAAACAAATGATATATACAATATATGTGTGTGTGTGTGTGTGTGTAAGTGTGTAATTAGAAGTAAGAGAGAAGCGCGTGATGCAGTATATAAAATGTAATGACACAGATAAAAGCCTCTAAATAGGTACACTCACAAGTGAAGTGAGGAAGTACGCATTCAGGAGATAGAATCTCTCAATAAATAGTGGATATCGATCATCTCACGGTGTAGAAGACACCCTTGTCCTGTTAAATCAGTCAAACCACACTTCTGGCACGCGCCCGGAAGAGGTTCCCATCCGATTAAGGGGAAAGACCGGCAAACAGAAACTATTATCCACAAAGTAGCAAAGAGCAGCACAATTCCTCTGAACTCAATAGCTCCTGCTGGCACGCTAGCGTGATGGTGCAACACGCAGCACATACTGTAACATAGTCCCTACGCGTTTCGTCAACGTCCACATGACTTCATATGGTGTTTCACACTTTAATTCGGACACAGGCACATCTAATTAGTGCTATTATATCGAGAGCGACAGAGAGAGAGAGGCGCCAATTATATGTATTAAATAATAAATAATTTGATTATTTAAAGTATTATTACATTTAAGATGTGCAATTAGTGTTAAATATATGTATTAAAGTGAATATAAACAGTATGTAATAAACGTGAAAGCAAACAATACACACAACATAAAACAGAGAAAAAACAGTCCCTTAAATGTCCAATATGTAGAGAACGCATCTGGTAGAGGGGTGTAGGGCAGCTTTCATAGGGATGAACCTAGAAGGAAAGAAAAGAGAGAGCGCACGGCCCATAGGAAAGGAATAGGGAGGGAGGAAAAAGGCTCACTCACAAGGGTAGGTAAAAATCAAGCAGTTAAGGATTCCAATTCCTCTGCGGGCAGAGTCTGTGGTTTCCGGAGTGCAGCTGGAGACGGATCCCGGTTCATGCAGGCTGCTGTATGCACCTAGAGAGAATCTTCACCGCGGATTCATACAGTTGGCGGTGATATTTGCATTCACAACTGCTTGATTTTTAATAACCCTTGTGAGTGAGCCTTTTTCCTCCCTCCCTATTCCCTTTCGTTAAATGTATTTTTTACACTATGGGCCGTGCGCTTTCTCTTTTCTTTCTATATACATATACATATATATATATATATATATACACATATATATATAAATATATATATATATATATACAGTATATACACATATATATATATATATATATATATATATATACTGTATATATGTGTGTGTGTGTTGTACTTGAACTTTGAGTATAGGGTCATACAAGTGCATCTGAAATTGCAGCATAACTCCTTACCATTTAAATTAAGTGTATCTGAGGGTGAGAACGGAGGAGAATGGGACGAGTGAGGAGAGGTATGAGCAATCTCTTTATCTTCCATTGTATTTAATGAAAGAAAATGACATACTATAAAGTCATTAACGGGTACTTTCAGCTATGTATGAAGGAGTCTCATGGATAGAAAAGGAAACTTGACCAATACAATTTCCAGTTTTATCCATGTGTAATAATCTATTATTTTCAATGGGAAAAAACAGCTGCAAAACTTTACAATGAGGCAACACATCAGTTATCTGCCATTGATATATTCCCCTCTCCCCTTGTCTTTTTGGGTATTCAGGTATGGAGGCTTCTCACTGGGTGCAAGCAGTTCCCCAGAACTTCCTCCAAGTGAAGAAATCATGGCTTCCATTAACCACATGAGACAGGTGTTTGAGCTTGCACAGGTATACACCGAGTTGTTTCTGAATAATGAGAGGAGCTTTGAGGTGTGCTATGCACTATGTATATGTAAAGCTAGCGCTAACACACGTAAGCAAGAAGTCTGAACACCCCTTTCCATCTGTTTCCACAGTAGTGCCTAACATTCTGCTAAATAGGGAAGGGTAATCATTAAACAAATGATATCAAGGACTAGTAAATACAAAAAAGTTTGAAAACACCATTTATTTAACCTAAATAAGTGTTCAATACTGCAACACTTTAAACACAAAACATCACCAATCCAGCACACATGAAAACAAAATAGGGACGAGTTTAGACATTGTATTGACCCTGAGAACAGTAAATTCGGGACTGCTTGACCCCGAGAACAGTAAATTCGGGACTGCTTGACCCCGAGAACAGTAAATATTGGTGCCAGTCTATGGACCTTCAGTTGGGAACCACTGTTTTATACTGCACTATGTATGAGTCCTGCTCATTTAACGGCATCCCCTTTATATTTGCACAGAAATGTATATGTGTATATAATGGCATCACCTGTGTGTAAACACATTGTATCAATAATATCATTGTGCACTACATCTGTATTTCCTATTTTTCCCATTCTCGGATGGTTTTCAGAATGGACCAGCCAATCGCTTTCTTGACAGTTTTGGAATCTTCATGAAAGGACTGGATGCAAAAGATAACGTCAAGGTATTTCCACCTTAGCCTCTCTTTCCATGTTTGATATTTTCAAAAGATTGCTGCTTTAAATACAAGAGGCAGAGGTTTTTAAGGAGGCTTGCGGCTTCCCCGTAATATTAAATGTGGAACTTCACATGTTATTTTTCTTATCAACGGTGTAAGTTTTCCCATTGAACCGATTTCCATTATATATTGCTCTGCAATATTTCAATGCTATGTTATGGATAATTCGCTACACATTGTGCTATACAGGCATACCCCGGTTTAAGGACACTCACTTTAAGTACACTCGTGAGTAAGGACATATCGCCCAATAGGCAAACAGCAGTTCGCGCATGCGCCTGCAGCACGTCCTGAACAGCAATACCGGCTCCCTACCTGTACCAAAGCTGTGAGCAAGCAGGGAGACTATAGAGCCTGTTACAAATGGGTTATTTACATCAATTATGCACGTATATGACGATTGCAGTACAGTACATGCATCGATAAGTGGGAAAAAGTTAGTGCTTCGCTTTAAGTACATTTTCGCTTTAAGTACATTTTCGCTTTACATACGTGCTCTGGACCCATTGCATACATTAATGCAGGGTATGCCATGTATTACACAATGTGATAATATTTACCATTCATCCTGTATATTCTTAATGGAATGCTTTTGTAGTGTAATAACCACTTTATTCTGCAGAGGAAACGTTGTGCGTATGTTGGTGATATCTATATATATATATCTATATATATATAGATATATATATAGACCATACGATACCGGTTGCAACACGACATCAAGGGACAGCACGCAGGTAAGTAAATCATGAATTTTCTATATTTGATATTTGTGTCTTCTATCAAATATAGAAAATTCATGATTTACTTACCTGCGTGCTGTCCCTTGATGTCGTGTTGCAACCGGTATCGTATGGTCTGTTATTGCTTTATGGGATAAGCACCAAAACTTATTTACTTGCATATGGTGTGCCGGCTGTGCATTGGATTCTATATATATATATATATATATATATATATATATATATTTATAGACTAGGAAGAAATATTCCTTCACTGTTATAGAGTCCTTCATTGTAACAAGGTCAGCACAGGTAACAGGTGGTTAACAATGTTTACATGGTAGAACTGCTTTCTTCAAGGTGTGGTTCAATAACAAAGGCTGGCACGCTATTGGGGCTTTCTTGAATGTGATGAATAATGCCATTTTACGCTCCAACCTACGGGAGGGAGAGGATCCTGCCACATATGGGATTACTGCCTTCAATCACCCTCTGAATCTCACCAAAGAACAGATCTCTGAAGTTGCTCTGTAAGTACCAAGTTCCTGAACTGACAACTTAGGCTGACATCCACAAAAGGGTGCTAAGCTTTAGCACGCCTCAGCTCCCATTCATATGATTGGAAGTAAAAGTGTGCTAAAGCTCAGCACAGTTTTGTGGACCTGGGCGTTACAGCAGCAGTTAATGTACAATTGCCTTTACCCTTTAAAATACATACTGAGTGTGTACCCTGCATTCTCCTCTAATCTGACTCCCAGACTTAAAAAAATACATGAATGAGCTATAACATTAATAAAATTACTGATTAAAGTGATCACCTTGAATAGTGCTGATCCTAAAATGTCAACTGTCCTTCTTTAGGATGACCACATCGGTGGATGTCTTAGTCTCCATCTGTGTGATCTTCGCTATGTCTTTCGTACCGGCCAGTTTTGTGGTTTTCCTGATCCAAGAGAGAGTCAGCAAGGCTAAGCACCTGCAGTGCATCAGTGGAGTGAAACCAGTTATCTATTGGCTGGCCAACTTTGTCTGGGATATGGTAAGAGACTAAAAGAAGAACAGGGGAGACGGCTTTGCTCATAGCCATTTTGAGTTTTGTTTTTTTGGGTACTACTTGCCATGATTTCTACATCTGTTTTCTAAGGATAAAATGACTAAACAGTGGTAAGGCTTAGCACACTTTAAGTCCAATACACTTGAATGAGTTCCCAAAGGAAAATATTTGGATCTTTTGAAAGAATTAATGCCCAGGATTTTGTTTGAAATAACAGGAAAAAAATGTTTTTTATGCAGTTTTAGTTGTTTTTTTTTTCTTATTTAAAGGATGCCCATACAAAAAATATTTTTAAAAAGATGACAACTTTTTTTTTTTTTAACTCTTGTGTTATCAAATTATGGTGGCGGTTTATTAATGTCCCCTGGCCGTAAAATATGAATCGACATAAAACTTGTAAAAATAAAATAAAATAAAAATGAAAACAATTGTATTCATTTGCTGATCGTTTTGTAGTAGGAAGACTTTGATTAATAACCCCCACCTATATATTATGTTATTTTCATACATGCTAAGGAATATATTCCTTTTTCTTCCAGTGCAACTACGTGGTCCCAGCTACCTTGGTCATCATTATATTCGTCTGTTTCCAGCAGGACTCTTACGTCTCTTCTTCTAACCTGCCCGTCTTGGCACTCCTACTCTTATTATATGGGTAAGACAACACATGGCACCACATTTGGAGTGGATGCGCTTGTAACCTAAACCGCACTGCTGTGTAGTGTCCTTCTTATGCATTTAAGCAATTCACGTATGGCTTTATAATCAGGCGTTGCTCTATTTTTACCAAAGAAGATAGAACAAGTATGTCTGGTTGCATTGTAAAACGGATAATGTCTATGCACATAGATTGTCATATCTGTTCAGTACGAAAGATCTCTTATTCTGTTTCTGTAAGTGCACTTGGACTCTGGTCTGTGAGGTGATAACCCATTTAGGTGCAGGTGCACAAAAAGGCGCTAAGCTTAAGCACTCCTTTACTCTCATTCATATGAATTGGGAGTTGAGGTGTGCTAGAGCTTCGCACCTTTGTGGATCTGGGCCTTAGTGAGGGCACCCAGCCAACTAGAGCACATGGATGTCTATCTTACTTTAGTGCTGTCGATCAGGGTGCTAAATCTTGATCCTCTTGCAGGTGGTCCATAACCCCTCTCATGTATCCAGCCTCATTTTTGTTCAAGATCCCCAGCACAGCCTATGTGGTGTTAACCAGTGTAAATCTCTTCATTGGAATCAATGGCAGCGTGGCTACCTTTGTACTTGAACTCTTTACCAACAATGTAAGCATATTTATGTTTTTGTTTTTTGTTTTTTTACAGACACTGACTGTACACTGACATTTTTTTACTGACACAGTTACATTAAATAAACGGTAATAATAGACTTTAGAAAAAAATGAAACTTTCATTGACCATACAGTCTAACATTGCTTTGGTCAATGTTGTAGACCTCATCACACTGTATCTTGAACTGTATCCAGCTAAATTGTGTATTTTGACTGTAAATTGGCTTTAAATATCCACCTTCTTAATGAAAGGTTAGAGACATAAGACATTGTTACTTTTGTCAAGCAGCGGGTTTACGTTTTAATCTTGTGTGAACTAGGTCAGGCTCAGTTTACTAATTTATACATTTAATAGTTGATGAAAAAGACGATATATGTTGGTACAGTAGTTGTAGAAACCCACACATTTACATTTTTTTTTTAAATATGGCACTTGACCTGACGCATTTTCAATTCGGCTTGGAGGTGCTCACTGTTCCCTCAATGTCAACACGTTTGTAATGTGGCCAAGTACCCCTTCTCCAGAGTGAATATTACCAGGGAAGCAATACTGTACCCACCTTCAGAAATCCTAGAAGTGTATACATAATAATGGTAGCCATCAATCATTTTGGTGTGATTAGGGTAGTTTGTGAAGTGTTCTCTAGATTTTGTGATTGCCACCACGAGCTGCAAATCACCAAACGTCTTGTCTTGTTAGAAACTGAGCAACATCAATGAGATCTTGAAGTCAGTGCTCTTGATCTTTCCTCACTTCTGCCTGGGACGAGGACTCATTGATATGGTGAAGAATCAGGCCATGGCTGATGCTCTAGAAAGATTTGGTGAGTAATGTTCTTATATTTCTCCTCCTTGGCATTTTGGTGGTTGCACATGATTGACGGTGGATCTTTTGCTCTGGTACAGGAGAAGACCGCTTTGTCTCTCCCATGTCCTGGGATCTGGTTGGACGGAACCTCTTTGCTATGGCTGTGGAAGGCGTGGTGTTTTTTGTCATTACCCTGCTGATCCAATACCGCTTCTTCATCAAACCAAGGTAAGCCTCCATCACAGGACAAGCTGTTCATGAGATTAATGTCATAGGCAGACTCTTGTTAAAATATTACTCAAGTTCTGCCAAAGTATTTATTTTTTACACCCTTTTACAGTATTTGTCGTCTGTTGTCTTATTAACGTCAGACATAGAGTTATTTGATAAAAGTTATTATTTGCTAGATGTGACACTAGTTGGGGTTGTCACTCATCTTGATCTGATGCACAGTATCTTCCGTGCTCATCTTTCCTTTAATCAAGAAAATTGGAACTATTGTGATAGCAACAGTGATAATGAGGCAAACTCACTAGTTTATTTGAAAGAAAACTGTAATGTTCAAGCAGCATGGGTAGGAATCTCCCTCCAGCAAGGTGGAAAGTGCCTGGAACATTGGACACATGTTACACATACTGTAACTGCAGTATGGATAACAAGGATTGTTCTTATTTCCTATTATATCACCATCTTTGCTACACCACGTCCCCTTCAACGTACTATTATTATCCTCACCTTATTACCGGTGCATGCTGTATTGGTATTGTATCTTTTACACTCATAATACTGAGCGATGGAGTATGATGACACCATAGACATTAATTATTATAAATAATAATGCACCAAGGCATTTATGACAAATGTTCTTATATTACATCCTTCGTCTTTGCAATTCACTTTAATGGCATTATACAGTAATTCTTCAAGACCGCTAAAGTATATACCACCTGCAAAGTGCCCTTAGATCTTCTACACCAGCATATTTATATTGCAAATGATTGCAAGTATGGTGAGCACTGTAACAATGGCAATTTACCCTAAGTTAGCCCCTTCAAAGGAAATAAACCACAAAGGCACAAAAATCCTTCAAGCCCTTCCAGAAGCAAAAATGTTAATAAAGTAGTGTACCTCTGCACTTTCATAATACCCAAGTATAGTAGTATCCACAGTAAGTACTGTACATGTATTGATTCTGCATAGGGAGCTGAGAAACTAAATCCTTCATAACAGAGTCAGGAAGGATGTTAGCTTTGCCTGAGCTCTGTACTGGGATACTATTTCAGGAAAAGCCAAGGGGAATAGGAGGTAACAGTGTCTTTATAGTTTCTCCATTATACTCCCTTCTCAAATGACCCTTGTGGTTAAAGTCTAGCTCTCTATCATCTTGTGTGATCACTTTCTCTCCCTGTTCAGTTACCACAGTGCATTAAACTGCAAAAAAAAAAAAAAGCATTGGTCGTAAAACTGGAATCATTCAATCTCTTATTTTTTTTGTCCTCAAGGGCAGTGAATGCCAAACTCCCCCCTGTGGTTGATGAGGATGAGGACGTGGCCAGAGAGCGTCAGAGGATAATGAGTGAAGGGGGTCGAAGTGACATCTTGGAGATCAATGGGATGACAAAGGTAAAGACATGTTCTCACCTGCTGTTTAGAAGTGATGCTGACTTGTCATCCATATGTAACCCCCAGGCACCTAACAGGCAAAGCTCACACTTGCAAGAAATCCTGCTGTAGATTAACCTCTTTATTGCTGGTGGCAGTTACAGTGCAAGACATAGAAATCCCCTCCAAGAATAAAGGCGTTAAAGCCTCTATACCTTTAAAACATTTTCCACATTTTTAACTCTGATTTTTAAAGCAGGGCACAGGCAAACATAAAGAGAACGAATCCCTGAGAAGTAAATATCCTACGCAGATCATTCATTTTATGAAAGCCAATTAGTGAACTGTGAAGGGAGAGGATTGCTGCTTCATTATTGAGTCACTTCAGATCCCTCTGTAGGAACAATCTATGATCAATATCTGTCATTTTTAGAAACAAACGGCCTGAAATCAGAAAATGTGTGAATGCTGTATGCGTCACAGGAGAATATATGCACGAATATCCCATTTCTCACGTGGGAGTCTCTAGCCACCCCAAAACCAATAATGTCCTTGGATCTCTGTTTTTATATTCAACTATATGCCATCAAACGTAGAGAGTTTGTTTGTTTTCCTGTGCTGTTCCTCGCCAAGGGTTACAGGTGTTAATAAGCGGAGGTGACTTTGATTTTCAGATTTATAGAAGGAAGAGGAAGCCAGCTGTCGATCGGCTCTGTGTGGGCATCCCTCCAGGAGAGGTAATAATGACCTCTGTGATTCATTCCCTCTTATCCTGCTTTGTTTAGTTCAGTTGCAGAGTACACAGGGACTTTGCAGAACCCTAGCCCACTTATCGTATGCTTGTAAGCAATGCTATTAATCTGGTAGGGTTTATATTCTTTAAGTAAACCAACAACGTTCTACCTTACTTATAACATTGAAGTACAACATTTAATAGCTGGCTTGATTAATTCAATTAGAAATGGCAGCAGAATACAATTATTGGACATAAATATTAACTGACATCATTATCATCATTACATTTCTTTTAGGGAATCACTGACCTAAACTAACAAGTTGTTGGGACCCTAAATCCCACTGAATGTCAGTAGAATTGTTAGTGCTGCAGAGCTCATTGTTACGTCTAATAATAAGAATAAGAATACCTCCATTGGAGGCTTGGGTCTGCTAGGAGAACCTAGGATGCATACAAACTGGGCTCAGGGTGACAGGAGTGTCATACTGTACACACTTGGAAATAGAGTGATTTTGTCAGTATAAAACAACTTATTTGTATTTCCCATTTGATTTAAAGGGTAGTCCAACTGAGCAAGTTCATATTTTTTAAACACACGATCATTCCAAGTATCTCAAGCATGTTTGCATTCCTACGGCAGGGGCTAATACAATAAGGGAATTCAAACATGCTTGGGCTAGACATAAGAATATCCTAAATATGAAACAATATGTATGTCAGCTACATTCAACCTTCAGTACGTGCCATTTCCTTCATCATCAAGACTGCCCATTTATAAACCTGAGAAATAGCCACGGCGGGTGATTGCAATTCGTTTTACTGACTATTTCATCCAACAAGAGAGAGAATATCATCACACGGCCATGCACACCTCTACTGTTATCATGATTCAACTTTGTAGCTGAACTGATTTTAATATTTTTTAGTGCTTTGGGCTGCTTGGAGTTAATGGTGCCGGAAAGACCACTACTTTCAAGATGCTCACTGGAGATACTGATGTGACAGCTGGAGAGGCATTCCTTAAAGGACATAGGTCAGTACTACAAAAATTCTGCTGGCATAGATGTCATTGATACATTACACCAGGGGTCTCAAACTTAGTCCTCACGGGCCACCACTAGGTCAGCTTTTATGGATATCCCTGCTTCAGCACAGGTGGCTGAGCCTGTAAACCAGACTCTGTAAAGCAGATTCTGAAACATCAATATGTTGCACTTCTTAATGACACTGAGTATGCCACTCATAGTGATATAGCCTGCCTGGTTACAAAAAGTCAAAGCACACACCAGGGCTGCCTATTGCCCAGCTGCCTTTACATGAAGATAAAAGAGAGCTTGTGAACTTTTCCTCCTCCAGGATAGGCTCATACATTTACATGCATATATATGATGTTGTAGAGGAGCCACGTTTGATCTTTCTATTGCATTTAGTGGGTGTCACAGGCTATTGGGGTAACATTCAGGTTCACAAGTTGCAATGATTAGAGGTACTCCTATAACGTTTTAACTTGTCTTTTCTTTAACACAGAGAACCTTTAAGCAGCCATTTTGTGTATTGTTACCATTGCTTTATATATCAGCATTTATTTTCCAGGGTGGGGTGTGAATATGACATCCTGCTACGCCTGTCTCTTTCTAGTTAAGGCCGGTTGTGCACAATCCCTAATCACTAACCACCGGATTGATTTATGTTCTTGTAGCATCTTGTCAAATATGCAAGAAGTCAATCAGAACATGGGATACTGTCCTCAGTTTGATGCCATAAATGAGCTGTTAACAGGAAGAGAGCACCTGGAGTTATATGCTCTCTTGCGTGGAGTGCCCGACAAGGAGGTTTGCAAGGTACAACATATTTTATTTTTTATTTATATATATATATATATATATTGAGACAATGTACCCTTCCTGGTTTTTATCTGAGCCACCTCTGACAACACTTCTGAGGCACTAACAGGACACTGAAGTCCAGCAGAAATGAGCATGTGTTGTCGCAAACAAAGTTGTCTATGGCCAGTTAAATGAAAACTAGACTTTTTTGAAGCAATTTACTAAAGTATTTTCCAACTGGCTTTAATTGCCAGTTCAAGACTCTGAACCAAGCCCTGCTAACAGCTCTCAAGTTCTCACAGTAGCCACATTCGGAGTTGCTTCCAGGTGCTTAAAAAGCTAGAAACAACCTATTAAACATCCTTTCCATGTATAACTCACTGACATGTGGTCTTGCAAAGCTTATAAAGCCCCAATGAGACAGCTGTGATCCAGTAACTTGCATTTCTCTCCTTGTTTACATCCTGAGAAGAAGCAAAGTCCTGGACCGGGTCTCACACACCCTGATTTTGTAACCCTACAGTACATGGCAACCAATAAATATAGCCAAATGTTTATTAAATGCATATAACCCTCTCATGTCATGGGTGACCTTTTATTCACAAATCCAACAGTGACATTTGAAACACGATGCTAAAATGATCAATTTTATCTGAGAATAGTTACGTTCCCCTCAGGATGAGACAATACTGTATGTGCTCTATCATGTTCCAGCCTGCGTAATGTACCAATGAAACCCCAGTATAAACTGCTTTGGAGAAATATTAACTGGCAGGAAATATGACCATTCTTCCTTGTTGTAACATCTGCATTCCTCAACAATGGCATATCATCATATCTGGGAAGATGACATGAATAGAGAAAGATTGCTGCATGTATTATATAAAAGCAGCGATTTAACTCCTCGTGTGCCAGAAGTTACAGCTCTAGAGTCTTGTTATTGCTAGTACAGAGATCTCATGTCCCTGATCTTCTCCCGCCTCACCCCTTCACACCTACACCAGAGCAAGCTACAGTATCATATTTAGGGAACATCATAAAGGGTCATCAGAGTGCCAGATCTGTGACCTTTTCTGAAGGTCATAAGGCACTCACAGCATTAAGCCATGCGTGATATTCGAGTGTGTTTTTTTTTTTTAATTAAATGAATTATGAGCACTGTAGAATGTTGCAACAGAGATATATTATTACGAGTCACCGAGGAGAAATCAAAGTAAAGCATTTGTACAGTTAATATTAACATTTGTTTTCAACAAATTTGCTTATGGAAATGCTAAACAGTGTTCTGTGTTTGAAATGCTGAATATTACCTTCTTGCTCCTGCTTTAGGTGGCTGAATGGGCAGTGCGCAAATTGGGCCTCGTAAAGTATTCAGAAAAATGTGCAGGCAGCTACAGTGGAGGGAACAAGCGCAAATTGTCTACTGCAATCGCCTTGATTGGAGGGCCTCCCGTGGTATTTCTGGTTAGTAGTAACATACAGTACTCTTTTACATGCACTCCGGATCTTCTATTTAGCCATCGGCAACATTTCAGTCAGTTTTCTTCGCTGCAGTGTGTCATATTTTAAACCCCAGCAAGGTTTTATGGAGTTTATTGTAGTCTTTAAACTTATATCACTCTAGAACATAGTAATAAAAATAATCTAAAAGTGACATATACAAAAACATCTGCAGGCCAAAAGAAACAAGGAAAGCAGAAAAAGGCAGCGCACTGCCAAAAAAGCAGGAGGAGGCTCACAGGTACAATAAAAAGTTTTATTCCATAAAGGGATCAAACATCACCCCCACACAGCAGCAAAAAGCACCACACCAACGCCTTTCGGGCCGTGTGCCCTTTAGCAAGGTGTACAAACAAGTATTAGCAATATATATTTGTATTGGTTGCATCATTTTAGTGGGTAGTTCATATGGGCCCTAGTGAAATCTGGATTCTTTTGATACATTTTATGGAGGCAGTCCAAATGAGTGTAGCAGGATTTACATCAAATGCCTTACGAGGAAGCCCTTATGCACATACTGGAAACAGGATGAAGTAATATGATATACAGATGAAGTCCAAGTTATGCTCCTTGGGACTTAAGCTGCATGTGGTCCTGGTTCCTTTGGCAAACGGCAGCTAGATTATAATAATAACAACAACATCTTGGTCTTTTCTCCCAATGGAACTCAAAGAGCTTCACAATTACAAAGTAAAGAAAAAGATTTAAAACTATATTAGCCACCAAACAGACACTGTACATCCTATATTTGACAGAATGGAGAATTCCGTATTTAATATCGGGCTGGTGGCGGAGCATTAATCG
The DNA here is from genome assembly GCF_040206685.1 of Ascaphus truei. Taxonomy (NCBI): domain Eukaryota; kingdom Metazoa; phylum Chordata; class Amphibia; order Anura; family Ascaphidae; genus Ascaphus; species Ascaphus truei. The sequence goes on from NC_134483.1 coordinate 127,584,861, forward strand.
AATACCCGGCTAAACAGGTTTTGAGCTTGTGTTGAAAGATTTCCAGAGAAGGGTGTCTCAGACCATACGAGGCAGTAGTGAGTTTCAAAGAGTAGGAGCAGCAGAGATAAAAGCTCAGGTCCCAAAGGAAGTCAAGGAGATTGTGGGGACAGCTCCAGCCTCGTAGGAAACAGGAGCTCTTTTAGGTAGCTGGGACCCTGATTATGTAGGAGTTTGAATGTTAGCAAGTCAATCTTCAAATTCACCATCTTCCAGGCAGCCAGTGCAGAGACCAGAAAACAGGTGTCATTATACATTGCAGTGGTAAGCCTGGGAGTAAGTCACACAGCTGCAGCAAGCAACATGTTTTGCTGAAGCTCCGTGATGTTGCTGCCTCAGATACACGGACAGTGTCAGATTTCCAGTGGCAAAATTTTGGGACGGCAAAAATGTTCACCCCCATTTGAACTTGCCGCGCTCTCGGGCCTATAGGACCTAATGGGCAGGGAGTTATTTACGTGTGCCTGCCGCCCTGCTACTCCTTCAGAACCCAGCGTCACATGGTGTCTCGTTGCCATGGCAACCATGACGTTGCGACATCAAATGACGTCGCGTTACCATGGTAACGAGACAACATGCAATGTCACATTGGTCATTTGATGCTGGATTCTGAAGGAGAAGCAGGGCGGCAGGCACAGGCGGCAGACGCAAACAAGTTCCTAAGGATATGTTGCTGCATCGGCGCATCGGCACATCGGCACATCTGTGGGTGTTTCAATATCTCAGATGAATGTAAAAATACTTCATCGTGGAGATTAGTACGTTGTTTATAAAAATAGCTTGAGTTTAGTTATATAGGCAGAATGTTAAAGATACAGGAGTATAGCATGTTTCTAATTAAGGAAATAGCAATGCCAAGGCGTATGCTTTGCAGCTACATTTGGGAGAATTTGAGACTAAATCAGTGAAGAATCACTATAAGGACAGCAGAGTAAATCAAGTAGATGAATATTATTTATGGTAATAATATGAAAGGATATTGTTTTGTAAGCATAAAGGGCAGTTATTAATAAAGTCACTGCTTTTGGGCCAACCATATCTGTTCAACTGGTGGTTAAAAATAGCAAGAGCAGTATTTGCTAGGAATACAGCAGCTGAGTAAAACATGTATCAGTCACTCATTCAATATAATGGAATAACAGACTCAAATGCTATCTCTCCAACTCTTTAGGATGAGCCAACTACAGGCATGGATCCCAAAGCAAGACGCTTCTTGTGGAACTGTGCTCTAAGCGTCCTTAAAGAAGGAAGATCGGTTGTGCTCACCTCACACAGGCAAGTGCTGCTTCTTTGGATTAGAATTACACCTTACTTTTCACAAAATTAGTTTATTTCTAAATGAACAATGACCTTGCATTTAAAATGCCACTGAGGACAGCAACCTATCTACAAGGTCATTTTTACATCTTTCAGTGCTTCTATTCTCTAGAATGTCTACACAGTGGGTCACATTTAACCCAGGGATTAATGAAAGGGTGGGTATCACTATCACTCTCAATATACTGAAAGCTGGCGTGAGGTCTTAACATTGAATTCAATGTGATACGGTTGACACAGTGTCCTGAGCTGCCATGTACTGTATAGTATTCTATAAGTACAGTCCCTCATTGTCTCATCGTGTGATGGTTCCTATCTACATGATCTTCTCCTTACCCTCACAGCATGGAAGAGTGTGAAGCCCTCTGCACAAGAATGGCAATCATGGTTAATGGGAGGTTCAGGTGTCTTGGAAGTGTCCAGCATCTAAAGAACAGGTAATTGATGTTTCTTTCTTTCGGCTAACATACAATACCAATATCTACTCTGTTCAATCATTGGTATCAATTTTTAAGATGTGAACCTCCTTCCCACCTCCCCCCAAGGAGACACATTTTGAACATAAACTCAAAGTGATGCCTTTTAAAGCAAAATAAAAAAAAATCTTAATTATTTCCTAGCTGTTTTTTTTTTTTTATTATTATTTTGTCGTCATTTTAAAAGGTTGAAAGCCTGCAATAGTGTTCATGTGGCAACCTCTGCTGTTTCTTTCCACTCGTCCAATCCCAAAAGGAAGCGCTATGTTATACACTATGTTATAGTTTATAACATAGAAAACGGTTGGTTTATTAAAAAGAAATATAATCCTCACACAGTAACAATATATATTTTAAATACATAGAATAAGTGGGCAAGAGTTTCATGGAGTCGCACAACATTTTTATGGGAGTTCACGTTTGTAATACATTTTAAAGGGGTTCCTCGGTTCTTAAAAATGTTGAAAACCACCGGTACAGAGAGTGATTAGCGCACTGACACTCCCACTTCTGTCTCATTTACAGGTTTGGAGACGGTTATACAATTGTAGTGAGGATTACAGGCTCCAACCCCGATCTGAAGCCAGTGGAAGATTTTTTCAGCCACGCCTTCCCGGGCAGTGTACTAAAGGAGAAGCATCGGGGAATGTTGCAGTATCAGCTCCGCTCTTCACAATCTTCCTTGGCCAGGATATTCAGCATCCTCTCCAAGAACAAAAAAAGACTTCAAATTGAAGATTATTCTGTGTCTCAGACAACACTTGACCAAGTACGTCTTCCTCTGGGGTGTGGGACCAGTGTGCTCATTTTAGCACGTATCATCTGCCTATTCTTTGGTCTGAAAGTGTTTCACGCACAGGAAACATGGATATGAAGTATTGTGAAATGGTTGTCACTGATACACGTTTCCCTATTTAACTTGAAGAAAAAAAAAATCTAGCAATCATTCCATGTGTCGAAAGTTAAAGTAAGAGTTTAATTTGCATGTTAATGTCAACACACACAGAAAATGGAGATTATTTACGAAAATCTCCTGTCTGTAAAAGTGTGGCAAAACCAGTGCAGCACGATTGCACTAAATTTACCAAAGACAGAATTTCTATTACTTTCTCATTTCTTTGGTAAATATGCTGTTGCAATTTGCAGTTTCTTTCCAGTTTCGCAGCCAGGAAGCTTGATTTAAAAAAAAAATTGACCCTCAGTTATTAGGGTTGGTGGCACTTACACTCAATACAATAATCTGATGTCTCACCAGATTCCTTGAGGTCAGAAAAGCTCAACTTTTTGTCATCGTCCGCATTTTTCAAGAATCCCTCGCCACAAACATCCTCTAATCACATAAGGCAGCGGTGCACAAACTGGGGGGGGGGGCGCGAGACTTTATTGGGGGGGCGCGGCGGTTACAGAGGCCCTGCGCTGAGAGTGCAAGGCCTTTGTAAATTTACTTAACAGCTTCAGTCCACGCGTCTCCATGGCAACGCGGCATCAAATGACGCCCTTTACCATGGAGATGTGACGTCAAATGACGCTTCATTGGAGGTAAGAGGGGGCACGACCGAGTAGAAGAGCAGCCAGGGGGAGAGCAGCGCAGGAAGTTTGCTCACCCCTGACATAAGGCATTCTCAAACAACAGGGCTTTATCACACACATAAATGAAGAACCCCTAAAGTTTCAGAACATAGTGAAACGTCGACATACAAGTATTCAGGGGCATAAATATCTCAGATCTAGGGTAATGTTACCAATGTGCATCAAATAAAATAAATACCTTTGGAGGCATATGCAGTACCTTCTTCAGGTGACAACAACATCACAATATATTCATACGGTTGGATATCTTGTGATAGCCAACCAACTACAGAAATCTTGCCAAAATATCCAGTGAGCTCATCAATATCAGACACCATGATAAAAAATATATATATATTCAAGGTCAACGATAATATACAGCTACAATATTTAAGAATCAGGGCAAATAGGGATAGTCTGCAAAGCAGGGAATGTTACAAATCAGATATGTGAAAAACGGAAATCAAAATACTACAAAGTATGTAGTACTGGTTTTCATCTGGAAAAGTGGCTTTACCCTTACATTTTGGACCATTTAATAAAGTCTCATGGTAACAAAACAGGGGCAAAATAACAACTCCAGATTTATCAAAGGAAAAACTCCAATTGCTTTCAATGGGATTCCTCTTCTTTGATAAATATGGTACTGTTTTGGCAGTGGCTTTGCCATAGTTTTGTAGTCGTGAGACTTTGGTTAATACCCTGTGTATATCTTTCCATGTCCTATAACGTAGGACTTTATGTTGATGTGTTTGATAAAGCCCTAATTGAGCTGCATTGCAACAGTAGCACCATCTTAAAATATATACTTCACGTTCCTTTTTTTGTTGTATTAACTGTGTGCAGATGCCACAGTTCTCTTTTTCTCACTTTATGCCAATGAGGTTAAAGGTACCCTATTAACTTGTACAAAGGGCATACAAATACGCTTCCAATAATGAAGGGTTCTCAGAATACTGAAGTAACACAATGTTGTGTGCCTTTTCCAGGTATTCGTTAACTTTGCCAAGGACCAAAGCGATGAAGACCACTTGAAGGACCTGTCATTGCACAAAAACCAGACTGTTGTAGACGTTGCCCTCCTGACGTCCTTTTTGAAAGATGAGAAGGTGAAGGAAAGCTACGTGTGACAAGCCCGATAGGAGGAGCACAGAGGATTTTACCAGAGAGCCTCCCTTGGCTGCGAAAGGGACATGAATGCCAGGGAGTCAAATCTCCAGAACTCGCCCAGAGAGGCAACGTATACTGGACAACATAGTGCTGCCACTCAATGCAATGCAAATCAATGCAATGACAGAGAAAATTCCATTACAGAGGCAGTGCCTCTTGTATTGCCTTGTTGTACTATACTCAAGTGGAAGACTTGAACATAGAGGCCAACAGTATGTCAATGTGAATCTGTAGTGTTGCACCCACTGGATCCTGCCCCAAAGTGGGTTTGAAACTAGCTATTACGTACAATTTAATTTTTGTTTTGTTAGTTTGTTCTTCCAGGATCACAACAATCTTACCACTGACAAATCATGACCAGTGACTATTTATTGATGTGTTGGGGCTATTACATGTGTATTGAGGACAGGAAAGCCAGACATATTTCCCCCCCCCCCCAAGTTGAAGGACTATCTTGAATACCCTGTGGATGTTACTTTAGAGGGTGCAGGTCTGATTTATCTTCACTAAGTCAGAAAAATTTGAGGCACAATTTGAAAGGGCGGGAGGGGGCGGGGGAAACATAACAGCAATAAAGAACGGCAGATAACCAATACTTGATAATAAAAAAAAGTCAGTGCTTAGACAGGAGTATGGCTGTATAGACCTCTAGCTGAAGGGTTACTACATTATGTCCAGCACTTGTAATTCTCTATTAAACAAAGTATGCAAGAGAATTAGTTTTTTTCCACTGCACAAAAAAAATTGTTCATAAACTTTGGCCTCAGACTACTGTATGTGTAGATGCAATGTGAAGTGAAAACCGTGTCTCAGTTTTGTACTGCTATTATAGCTGTCTAGGTTAGCTTTCCTTCGAAAAAGAAACTAATAGGGTTGTAGTACTGTAGCATTGTTACAGGCATACGGTGTTATTGTTGGCGTTGCCTGCATTTTATTCATGTCTTCTTTAGAGTACGGTGTGTAACCTCAAGTATGCCATTTGCATTGTCTTAGTCCTATCACATTACTTCATTTCCCGCAGATCCTTTGTTTTCAGGGCAACCCCTCTGCAGTTGGAGGGACCTTCATTGTGTGTCAAAGCTCGGACTGCAAAGGGATTCGTGGCTCTCCCTTTTACAACCACTCCAGTAGCTATGCAGTGTTCCTATTCAGGAGTTATGAGACTCCTGCGCATTGTTCAGGAAAATGAACAGTACCGTTAATACAGGCCATAGTATATTGTTATTTTAGGGTTATGTGACATTTCTCATGCACATTCATACTGTATGACCTGCTGTAAATGAGTGACTGTTATAAAACAGTGGAGGCGTCATGAAGATACATCTGGCTGCATTTCTCATCCTCACCGGCTTTGAACCACAAACCACATTTTGCATTGACCATGTTTATACAGAAATTATTGTTCTTTTCTACTTTATAAACAATTTTGTTAAGGCAATTGGCCATTTTGGCATGTAACACCTTTGTCCTTGTGATATGTTGTGATATAATTGCAGGCAGTGGCATAGATTGGATCTGTGCACTGCTTTAGTGAGCCTTTCGGAAAGCTCAGTAGCGTCTTTTGCTATATATTTTATATTGTGCTGCCTACTTTCACCTCAGCACTAAAGAGATCAACAGACCACAGGTATAGAAGCGGTCAGGCGAACATGCACAGAAAGAAATGCATGACTTGTAGTATTTGGTCCTTGACTGCCAATGCTTACAAATTTTCCAATTGGTGCTGAATTTGGTGGAAGGGGAAGAAGGAATCCCCTTTGGCCCTAATATTCATACACAACTCCATTAAACAAAGTTACATTTGTTTTTCAGCTAGATTTGCACGTTCTAGATAACCACCCAAGCTCTTGCCTTTGGGAACATTTGTTTTCAGCCAAAATAGTGGTCATATTATTTAATATTTTTTTTTGCCAGTTACAGGTGGCTTAATACATCTTAGTTTAATATCTATACTATTTTGAAAAGCTATGACAGAGGGCTTCATGTCAGAGAAAAATAGGTATGTTAAAGGTTACCTTTCTTGCTGCCAAGTTGGGAAACAGTTACCACATTGTTGCCATCAGGAACAGCTGAGCCAGATCTGTGTTTGTTTAAGAAAAATCCTCTCTTACTAGACTGTTATGTTGTGGATACAGGCGGTTACTAGTATTAAAGGTATAATGTCTTGTGATTGTAACAAGGGAGTCAAGAAGTGGTTTTACATCACTTTGGTTCAAAAGGAAGAGTTCAGTCCCATGGTCAGCAGTGCTATTAACCTTCCCAAGCCACATGTAAAAGTTGAAATGCTGCAGAATCTCATTCTTTGTACTTACCAATGCAATGATAACGTTGTTCTTACCTCAGACTATGCAAGAAGCATAATACAGACCTAACCCCCACCTTCAAATAAGCGTACCATTTTATTATTTTAGAGCACTGCCATATGCCTTTACTTTCCATTAACCCTGAATTGTTGGAGTGGCATGCAATACATTGATTATAAACAAATCTAGCAGCTTCTCCATTGGTAAATATTAAAAGTCTAGCTCTACGAAATGTGCCTAAATCAACTGGATTTAATAAGTGAAAAGCTCAGGTGGGGATATGTGTAGTAGTTTCAAAGAGCAAATCCTGTATACAGTACCAGACTGTTGTTACATAATGAGTACACATAATACAAGTGTTTAAGTGCCACACTTGTGTTTTTTTTGTTTGTTTTTTTTAACCACTCAGACCGTTGAGGTGCACATACAAAAGGCACTTTGTTGCCTGTGGTTTACCGTTCATCAAGCAGCATTGCCACTTGCTCTGTCACTTAGAGGTGACTACAGGGCTCAGGAATAGAGATGCCAAGTGTCAATATTTGCCCCCGGCTTGTCTAAAGAAGGCAAATTCCTGATAAAGTCCGGTCCGATAATCTGTATCTGGCACTATTCTAAATAACATTCTGTTCAGCCTACGTACTGCCGGTGAGAGCTAGTCTTTTATATGCCTTAAGGAAGTGCTACTGTACATCTCACAGTGGCCGAGTAGGTGGCGCTGAAGCTTTACACATGGTTGAATCTTTTTGTAGATGTTGTTGTTGCTGTTCATTAGGGATATGACATTTCTCCCATATGATGTGATGTTTGTATGCATTATATTTCATTATGGTTGGTCCTTCATTCCAAGCACTTTAAGCTGTCAGTAATGGGATCTATTTTTGCACTGGAATACCCATTAGCGTTGCAAAAACTAGACAGAAAATAAAAGGTTTTACAATATATAAAATTTCTAAGTTAAATCCTTCAGTTGTTTCCATGACTGAACAAAAATATTTGTATTGTCATTAACTGTTTAAGTATTAAAAATGTATAGGCATAGATTTATGTTAATTGCCTTGTATTATGTCACATAAATAAAACTTGTGACACCAAATATGCAGTCTTGTGTCTGTAAATATAATATACTTGTACACACGGTGCATTGAGCAAATGTTTGTTTTACAATACAAGATAAGATACTTATTTTATTGTAAGTGCTAATTGGTAAAACAATTTACAATTCATGTCAAGCTGCAGCTAATGTGTGACTCCTCCCCATTGTTAATGTACTGTATATGTTGTAATATAAAACAGAAATACACTTTCAACTTAAAATCTCTTCCTTGCAGAAAATGGAGATGAAAAAAAATATGATTGGCTTTCTCCAAGAATAAAAAATGTTAGAACTCTCCAGTCTGCTTCTAAGGCCAAGTCCATAGAAGGACAGGCCGTGCTGAGGCGTGCGGACGCTCAGCGCTGAGCCCCTGCATCCTCAATGAGGATGCCTTGAGAGGGGGTTCGCGCGAGCGTCCGCAGGCGTGCTCAGGCTTTGGAGTTTTCAGCCGAGCGCCAAGCTGTTTTTCAGCGCGCTGTCGGCAGAAAACCTCCAATGAGTGGGGCTGCGTCAACGTCACGGCGCCGTGACGTCGGCACCGTGACGTTGACGTCAGTGCGTCGCGGGCGATTGGCCCAGCGACGTCACTGCCCCGCCTCCCTCAGTCTCCCCCCACCTCCGATCGCGGACGCTGGCTCGCCTGTATGTGCATGGAATCGCACAGCTTCTGCAGGCGAGCCTCAGCGTCAGCGCGGTGCAGCACGGCTCCCCCCCTCTATGGCCCGGGCCTAATGCTTCTCTTCTCCAATTACCTCCAAACTCACAATGTGTGATATCAGTGATGGATCAGTGTGCAACACCCCGCATCAATACTTCCTGAATCCCAGCCAAAAACATACTGGGCCACATTTACAAAGACCAGTCTTCTGCTATAAGACTACTGGCAGTGGAAGACACCTTGCAACCCATTCAAGTCAATGGGATGTAAGGGGTCTTATGGCAAATGATGGCTTGGTAAATATGGGCCACATTCTCTACTGCAGGGGTATCAAACATAAGGCCCACCACACGCTTTTGTCCAGCCACCTTGGGAGTTGACGCTCTACCGGCAGACGAGGGAGAGGTGCATGCAGCAGGAACTATCAGGAGGGGGAGACAGCGAGGGGGGGGAAATAGAGAATGCGAGGAGGGGAGAGGGTAAGAGCTCGAAGAGGGGGAGGGTAATTGCACGAGGAGGGTAAGAGCGCGAGGTGGAGGGGGAGGGTAAGAGCATGAGGAGGGGGTAAGGTAAGCGTGCGAGGAGGGGGAAGGCAAGTGTGCGAGGAGAGGGTAAGTGTGCGCAAGAGTGGGGAGAGTAAGGCTGCGGCCACGCTAGTGCTGAGCGTGCGGCGCTTACCGAGTTTAGTTTCTGCTATTTAAATTGTCCCGTCCCCACTCACGCGGTGCGTGTTCGCTCTGCAAAGCTTGGCACTTGGGGACCCACACACACAAAAAAAAAAAAAGAGTTTGACGCGCGCTCAACAAGCCCCCAATAACCCCACGCGTGCGCTTGCAAAATAGCCAGGACACCCAGCGCTCATGCTTGGAGAGCGGGTGATGTCACCGCTCTCATGCATGAGCGCGGTCAGCGCCAGCGGGGCCATAGCCTAAGAAAGCGAGGCTGGGGCAGTAAGAGCGGGAGGGGGAGAACGGGGGAACGTTTAGAGGAGAAGCAGGTGAGAGAGTCATGTGACTGAGAAGCAGGCGAGAAGAGTATGTAGGAGAGAAACTGGAGAGGGGGGGAGCATGTTACAAAGAAGCAGGGTGAGGAGGGAGCATGTGGTGAGAAGCTGGAGTATTGAAGTACAGTACAATAAAAATCGAAGCGAGTTTGACACCCCTGCTGTACAATAACTGATAGGGGGGACACACTGTTCACAAAATGTTGTGCATATTTTTGTTGGTACGATAAGTAAAAATACATATGTTTCAAGGTAGTGGAACTAAATATTGTTGGTAAGTGTGTATCCTCCTTTTTTTTCATTATTATATTACCTAGGTCCTAGCCTGTATAAATAGTTTCATGGTTCACAATACTGTAATATAAACTGAGATGTGTAGGCTGCAAAATAGGATTTCCCATTGATATATATGTTTGTAGATGTGGTGTAATAGGGTGAAAAATCAATGCTTAATGTCACCCATTTTTCAAAAGCAAGCTTACGTTGGACAATTTTAGACAACCTTTATTTGAAATATATATTATGTAGTTAAAGAAAATTCTGGCGTTTTTAGATTAACAGTTTGTACCACATAACACTGATAAGGTATTGGTCGGAAGTTACTTCAGTGGTGAGAAGGATGTAGGAAGCAAGAGAACGTTCTTCTGGGATACCAGGAATCTTACACTTTCCCTTACTGAAACAGGAAGGAAATTAAGAATTAATTACAACAAGTAGAAAACTCATAACACTGACAAGTTATTCTGTTTTAGACATCTGCCATTTCTATGCACATGAAGTTATCAATTGTTAGTACTCTGTGTTGACCATTATTATATTCCTTATCCATTGGCTCAAAGCCTGAAGATGATGTCAAAGTTGGCCTTACTTTTATCCTTAAATAAAAAATGGTGGGATCCATGAAGTCAAGAATCTGATGAACGGAGGGGTCTCTGAAGGTAAGACTGGGGCAGTAATTAACAAAAATCCCCCTTGATCAGGCAAGGTTACAAAAGGTAGCAGAGATTGCCGTGTTGACATCTTTAATATTTTCTTCACTTGATGTCCCTGTTGCTAGACTCAGAAATTAAGTGCAATGCTGTTCTGAAGGTAACTGCCGTTGACGACACAGTTACCGTCAAAGCAAACACAATACTCTGCATCACGCCTTAATCAATCCCGGACTAGGAGTTTGTTCCACAACACTCAAAATGGCATCCACATCTCGGTGTTCCCAACATTAAAAATAAATATTATGTAACCTACTGGTTTCATAGAGGTGCATAATGTATCCAACAATGAAATATTGTTTCATTCAAACATTTCTTAAGATGATATATATTATACATATATATAACACTATACAAACTTAACAAAAGAGAAGCTGTTAAAGGTCTGTAATTGAAGATCAGAAGAAAAAGAAAGGGAGATAGAGTGAGAAAGTTGGAGATTATGGGTCTGTTCATCTAGTCATTAATTATGAGTGGCAATTGTTTGAATGGTTTCTAAATATTTATTGTAAGAATTGTACTCGAGTAAATAAAATCATAGAATTTATGAAGACATTTCATGATCAGAAAAAAATAAGACAAAGTGCCTTAATTGTGTACCAGATTTTTAGTTTTATCAGATAATCAAGGGTAAGCCATAACAGAAGGGGGGTAAGAGTGGTGTGTGTGGTGTATTATATAATTATTATTACAATTGTTTATTTGGAACGTGACAACATATTCCGCAGTGTGATATAGGGATATAGAGATACAGAGATGTAAGTTACATAAACAGAAGTACATACCAAATGAGGACAAACATGCACAAACCTATACAAAATGTCCCTGCTCATGAGAGTTTATAATCTAGAGGGAATAAGGCAGTGCTGGGATTTAGCCGGTTTGCACCAGTTCGTGCAAACCTGTACCTAGAATTTCCCATGTTCGCTGAACCGGTGCGAGAAGGGAGGGAGAGAGCAGAGCTTCTGCTAGGGGGCTGGGCAGCTTGATCCATCCTGATTAGCTGCATTACACAGCAGTAGCCAATCAGGAGGAGGTGGCAGGAGTCTAGGGGTGGGGCCAAAGAGCAGAGGAAAAGCATGCAGCAGAGAGAGGTGAGGTGTCCTGCCTCTGCCCTGTGTGTATTTGGTGTGTGTGTATGTGTATGTGTATGTGTATGTGTGTATGTGTATGTGTGTTTGTGTTTGTGTGTGTGTGTGTTTGTGTGTGTTTGTGTCTGGCTGTCAAGTGAGGGGGGAGAATGACAGGGAGGGCGGGTGAGAGAGGACGAAGGGAGGGCGGGTGAGAGAGGACGAAGGGAGGGCGGGTGAGAGAGGACGAAGGGAGGGCGGGTGAGAGAGGACGAAGGGAGGGCGGGTGAGAGAGGACGAAGGGAGGGCGGGTGAGAGAGGACGAAGGGAGGGCGGGTGAGAGAGGACGAAGGGAGGGCGGGTGAGAGAGGACGAAGGGAGGGCGGGTGAGAGAGGACGAAGGGAGGGCGGGTGCGAGAGGACGAAGGGAGGGCGGGTGCGAGAGGACGAAGGGAGGGCGGGTGAGAGAGGACGAAGGGAGGGCGGGTGAGAGAGGACAAAGGGAGGGCGGGTGAGAGGACGAAGGGAGGGCGGGTGAGAGAGGACATGAAGGGAGGGCGGGTGAGAGGACATGAAGGGAGGGCGGGTGAGAGAGGACATGAAGGGAGGGCGGGTGAGAAAGGATGAAGGGAGGGCGGGTGAGAAAGGATGAAGGGAGGGCGGGTGAGAAAGGATGAAGGGAGGGCGGGTGAGAGAGGATGAAGGGAGGGCGGGTGAGAGAGGATAAGGGAGGGCGGGTGAGAGGATGAAGGGAGGGGGTGAGAGGATGAAGGAAGGGCAGGTGAGAGGATGAGGGGAGGGGGTGAAAGTGGAGGAGGGTGAGAGGATAAGGGGAGAGAGGATGAAGAGGGGGTGCAACAGTGGTATTTGTGGGAGGAGCATTAAGATCAGTATTGCTCACCATGTACAGTAGGACTAATTTATTTATCTAACCATTACATCATTTGTTCTAAATTTCACTCCAAGCATGCACTTTCATATTCTATTTCCTAAAAAAAAACACCTCGGAAGGGCGTTCTCTTCCAAGACTCCAACCCAGATGTTTTACGAAACAGAATATAAATTGGTGCACATTGGGGAATATTTGGATTGAAATTTAGAAAAAATGATGTAACAGTCAGGTCATTTATAAACAACATGGCTTGGATCAAGTTATTTTATGTATAAAAATGTTTTACTAGGAAGTACTGTAACACATTGAGAGTTACCACTCATTTTCAAGTATGTTCTGGGCACAGAGTTATAAAAATACATGGTTACATTAAAAGAACAGAGTTATACAGTTAATTCACAGACATTTCATGGATAGATAGAGTTGTAAAATTGGGTACAGGGGATAAAAGGCTTGTGAGTTTCAGATTGAAATAGAGCAGCTTTAAACATCACCAAACGGCTCACACCCTTCGGCTGCGCCAAAGGCTGTCCGCCTTTGAGGCAACGCAGACGTACACTGGGGGGGTTGAGATTCAAGGCAGCTGTGAACAAAATGTTCTTTGTGTCCTCGTGGCTCATGAACATTCCAGTGGGTGCGGTTGACGTTCCACGAAGTACAAGCAAATGTTAACCCTTAGCATGCTGGTCCTGTGCAGAGGGGAGCAGCTCTCGGGGAGCCCTATCAGCCTGTCCGCCTTTGGGGCAACGCAGATGTACACTGCAAGTTCGGTTCCGGTACCCCAGTTTTGGGTCCCCGGGTTCCGTTCAGGTTCTCAGTGTTTGGGCGGTAAGGTGAGAGAGTTGCTAAAATTTCTGAATCCCGCCACTGGAATAAGGGGAAATGCTATAACAAAATTGAAAGTGGCTGTTCATTGTGGGTTGGAGTGTATCTCAGGATAGAGAATGGTCCAGCTGCACAGTTGATCACATTAAGGTTTGAGGGTGTGCATGTTAGGGGGTAGATAGCATGGAGGCTGGTCCATCTGCACAGCTCATATCCATAGGGATGGAGCCAGGTTGGGTGCATGTTAGAGGTATGTCAGAGAGGTTCCTTAAAATGGTGAGTTTTCAGGGAGTTTTTTAATGTCAAAGCTGGGGGAAAGTCTGATGATGAGTGGTAGGGAATTCCAAGAGAGAGGGGGTAGGACGGGATAAGACTTGTAGGTGGGACTGCGAGGAGGTAATAAGGCATGGAGAAGTGGATGTCATGTGGAGAATGTAGGGGGCGTTTATGGACTTGAGGATGAAGGGGCTGGGGACAGCATAGTTGAGAGCATTGTAATTTAGTGCTAGGGTGTAAAATTTGATTTAGAGGATATAGAAAGCCAGTGCAGGAATTTGCATAGTGAAGTAGCAGAATTGGAGCAGAGTGTGAGGTAGATGAATCTGGTAGCAGCATTTTGCATGGAGTGGGACAGGCAAAAAAGGGGTATTTCAACTAGGAGAAGGTTGCAGTAATCAAGGTGGGACAAGATGAATGAGTGAACTGGGGTTTTGGTTGCATTAGGAGTGAAACGTGTGTATCCGGGCAATATTTCGTAAGTGGGGATGGCAGGACTTCGTGAGGGACTGAATGTGAGGAATGAAGGAGGTAAAAAAAAGTCAAATATTGCCCCTGACAGCGGTCTTGGGGTGGCAGTAGAAGAGGAGTGTGTATTAATTCTGTTTTGGACCTGTTAAGCTTCAGGTAATGGTGGGATTACATAGAGACGTGACACGGGTCAAGAGAGGAAGAGAGTTTAGGGGAGCAAAGGTACATTTAGGTGTCAGCAGCATAGAGATGATACTGAAAGTCAAAAGATTATATTAGTTCACCAACAGAAGAGGTGTAGAGTGAGAAAAGAAGATGGCCAAGAACAGAGCCTTGTGGGACCCTGACAGAGAGAGCGAGTAAATAGGAGGAGACACCAGAAAAGGAAACACGGAAAGTGTGGTTTGATAGGGAGGATGTGTACCAGGAGAGGGCTGCAAAGGACAATGGAGAGGACAGTGTGCAGGAGAAGGGGGTGATCAATAGTGTCAACGGCAGCAGAGATCCAAGAGAATTAGTAAGGAGAAGTAACCCTTAGATTTGGTTGTGAGTAGGTGATTGGCCACTTTTGTTTGTGCTGTCTCAGTGGAGTGTAGAGCACAGAAACCAGATTGCAAAGACTCAAGTAACGAGATGAGTACAGAAAGTTAGTCAAGTGGTTGTATACAAGTCACTCTAGTAGCTTGGCAGTGAAGTGGAGGAGTGATAGCAGGAGTTAGAGAGGGAAGCTGGGTCAAGAGAGGGTTCCTTTAGAATGAGTGTGATGAGTTCATGTTTAAAATAATTTCTATTCACATATCTCCCTTTTAGTATTGGTCAAAACGTAGGCTGCGGCCAGGCTCCCTGCTGGCGTGCTGAGGCGCGCTGAGGCTCAGGGAAAGCAGGTGCTTTCCCTGGCCTTGCGGTTGCTTACCGCACGTGCTGTCAGGGGGCCGTCAGGGGGCGGCCGGGGGTGGGCACGTCACTGGCCGGGGGCGGGCCAGTGACGTCACGGAGCTGGTTCGCCCTCATTGGGCGAACCGCTCACGTGACCGGCCTGTCGAGCCGGCAAGCAGGGGAATTTTAAATTCCCCTCAGACCTACGCTTCCGGAAGGACCGCCCACTGTGATGTCACCGATGATGCAGATATCGTGAGACCACAGGATTCAACCAAGATGGATGCGCAATGATAACATCATCGCCGGATTATCAATGAGGATGGA